>NW_027175998.1:95000-97500 GCF_023055335.1 Clinocottus analis | reverse complement strand
AAGCAAATAATAAAACCCACACACATTTTCTTCATTTGTTGTTTTACCTAACATAAGTTGTGTATTTCTCACTGGTTTCATTCCCAACCAACAACCCAATATATATATTTTTCATTTGCACACAGGCAGTTACTCACAGATAACTGGTCAGCTACTGAATTACTCATCAAGACTGTCAGTAAGGCAGGCAGTTCAAAAGTCCTCAGTCAGTCAGATCCCTATTAAAGATGTGCTCTCCTTGAAATGTTCAAGTTTCTCAAAAGCATCTTAGTGTCTGAGAAAGTTGATCAAACTAAATTCAAGCCAATGGAAATATCAACAGAAGTAAATGGAAACCATTTAAGTTGAACAAAAAAAAAAAGAAGTTACTTTCATTCACGCTATTGTGCATTTTAAAGCATATTCTAGGTGGTATGGTTTCAGGCATAGAACACCAGGAATGTACATTGTTTTGTTCTTCCTATTTTCAGTCCTGGTCAGGCTTTTTGATATGCTGTGGGGAATTGAATTCTGCTTCTTCATTAACCAGACTCTGGAGTGTAAACATGAAGAAAAAAAATAATATATAATTGAATATGATAATATTCGTTCAGCCTATTTAACATGTGCCAGTAGGAGCTTTACATAAATCTCACTGCTGAAATTGGACAATTTGTCTCTTCAAGAAGCAGATGACCGAACAGGACAGAGCAGAACAATGCTAAAGGTTTGTCATTTTTATTTATTTCTGTATATTTCCAATCCATGTTGATGGGTTATGTAGTTTCCATCATTATATTGATAAAGAATACTGAGACTGACATAGTTGGAGACAAGAAAGAACTACAGGCTGCTTTCCACGGGCCCACATGTTCAAGATGCCGCTCAAATAAATCTGTTGTAAATTCCATTATTTAAAAAAGTTTAAAAAAAATTGTTAGCGTGGGTTAGATGTTGACACCCAAAGCCGAGACTGAGTGCATTACTAGAGGTTTGCATTGAAGAACCTCGGCATTCTGGAGAAAAACTGGTAGCGACAACCAAGACCAGCATGGGAGGAGAACCCGGGACAACTCGGAATTCTCAGTCAATATAGCATGCACCGAGGAACTTATTGCTTCAATGAAGTACATTTACCATCAACATTGATTGGACGTCCATATTTTAGGTGCAGAATTTTCAGTTTCAAGCCCGAAAGCCTTCTTAACCTGGCTTGTACACAAAAGCAAGCATTATGCGAGCCAGGGTATGTACCAAACACTTGATTTAAACACCTTATTTAAATCCTCCACAAAAAATGACTCTTTAGTTGGTGAACTAATCAGTTTGGTTAACAGTTGATGAGAAGGTCTCATAAAAGCATGATGGTTCAAAAGTCAGAGTTGATGTGATAAATTCAATAAATCAATGGAGTGGTTTAGAAAAGACCTGAGAGCCCAGAAGAACAGATAGAGAGAAATGGTGTAAACAAAAGCGTTATGAATGACAGAGACGGAGTGTTTGCGGGGTGTTTCCAGTTCGGTGTTCAACAAGTCATTCGGAGGACCAGTAGCTTCAGCCTCCAAACCAACAAGTTCTTCTGCTGCCACCTGGAGTGTCTATGTGTTTCTTTAATGCTTGACCATATAGACCAACAGTTTCAACCAACAGTTTGGGTTGAAGCTCTTCATCGTCGATACTCTGTATCTTTAAATTGGACCATTTTGACACTGATGCTGATATCAAAAACACATTTTCATTAAAAGGACCGTATCAGTTTGATATATCTGTAAACATGAAGAATGGATGTATTTCTTGGTGTGTCCTCATACAGTGATCATATTTCCCTCCATGCTGCCAGTGGTTTTCTTTGTGCGAGTTGTTAAGTCTTCACACAGCTACTATGTTGTTCATCTCCCATTTCTGAGTAGTTTTACTGGTGTCACAGTCTGATATGAAGACTTTGTGGAGCAGGTCAGAGCGGTCAAGACATTTTCCTGTCGGGAACAGACAGAGCATTACTATTAATGCTTGTTAGACGGTTTGAGAAGCTCCTCCCCTCATCCAAGGGGGGTTTGTGGTCCAATATATTTCAGAAAAATGCTTTCAAAAGGTCCCAAATCATGTGACTAATGACGTTTGAGGTGTTTTTCGGCTTTGCTTGGTTAAATTATGCATATCATTACTCAAACTCATGCTGCATTTGGTTAAAGTGGTTTTAAAGTTGTTGCACCCTCATCTTGGTGTGAGCTTCACACACCTTAAAGGAGATGAGGGAATTTATGCTGGAGGCTTGGAACTACGCCTTTGCACCAACGTCGTGAGTCGGAATGGGGCTATCAGCTATAACCCAGGGATGAATGTAGAGCGGCAGCCATGAGCTAGCCAGTGGCACAACAGAAACACTCACATGCACTAACACTCCATTCTCTGGTCTGGTAGAAATTACTACATTGTAACTTCACATGGACAATAGTTAATTTGCTTTTACAGTTAAAGTTAAAAAGACACACATAATAGTATATACCTGCAAAATATAAAC
>NW_027175998.1:0-90000 GCF_023055335.1 Clinocottus analis | reverse complement strand
ATGTCCCAACACAAACTCATCACGTCCTCTGCTTTTAGATTCAGACCCAATCATTTTTCACTAAAGACCATGCCGTAGATTCCCAGATTCCCAGACTCCCAAAAACAGGAACTGATTTGCTAAGTTAGCCTAAATTACTATAGTTACAGCAAAAACATCACAAAGTCAAATTTGGAGTAGAAGACATACGAGAATAAATCCCAATAAATGAAACAAACGGGGCAAAACATTGAAGCACAGGCAGTCAGTAGTTTAGGTTTAGTTGGTGAGTTTTGATATGCATTAAGGGTTAGACTCATATATATTATATATTTAAAGTTTTATAACTGTAAATATTTAAAGAGAGTTGCTATTAAATATCAGATGGTGGTACCCATGCACCATGGTAAATCTCAGAAGTTCTACTGAGATGAGTTGGTTTTCTGTATTTTTATCCCTATTGTTTAAGATTAGCATTTCTTCTAAAATTAATTGAGGTAGTGATAGTCTGAATGTCAGACATATCATTAGCATCTGTCAAAGTTAGTAGGGATAGGTTCGTATTCTATGTTGATGACACTGTCCATATTGGTAATTATAATAATAATTATTATAATTGCTTTTCTGTACCTATATGGCTCAGTTTGAGTTTTTCTGCGTTTTTTTTCTGCTTCTCCCAGAGGAACTCTCTTCCAGAGCATGCTCCAATCCCAGGCTCCTCTAGCGAAGCCGTCCTCGTCTCCTCCACCCTGGGGCTCGATGGTGAACTTCTGGCCATGGATGGAGTCAATCAGAGGCACAGTACACACCGTTCTGACAGAGTGGAGGTGGGGTCATGCATACAGGATACACGGGGGAGGGGAGGAGAAGTGTAGGGGTGGTGTAGATGAAGAGAAACAAATGGACAGCAGTGCCAGTAAAAGACAAAAAGACATTGGGTGGAGTGTCAGAGACCAAGAGAGCGAGACACAGTGGAAAATAGGTGAAGACAGGTGGGATAAAGGGATGGGAGATGGAGAAAACAAACAGAACAGGGATGAGTGTTAGCATGCTGGCTGCAGTGAATGTACCGGTAGGGCTGGGTGGTATGTTTTCTCTGGGCCTTCTCTCTCTGGCTAAGCGGTACTCTCTTCCAGAGCAGGCTCCAATCCCATGCTCCTCTAGCCAGGCCGTCCTCATCGCCACCTTGCTGGGGCTCCATACTGTACTCATTACCATCTATATAGTCTATCAGTGGTACTGTACATACTGTCCTACACACACACACACACACACACACACACACACACACACACACACACACACACACACACACGATTGGGGAAATCCTCCCATAACCTGTTCAAAATGTTGAAGATTCTAGTTTTACGGCTGAGATATGAAGCAAAGATCATGTTGACTGATTTTTTTTTTTAACAATGACAGAACAATCTATAGGGCGACTGAAAGACCAAGTGTTGGACTTGGACCACTATGGGTCACTGTTCAGTGCCAGTGCAACTGTGCCACAAGTGCAGAAGGGGCACATACTACAGGATTTCCTCCCTGAGGAGGAAGTGCTTGCAGGTTAAGGAAATCCCATATTCAGACAGTATGGTGATTGCACCCTTTTCAAAATTCCACATCTTAATCCATATTTGTTGGAATTTAGCCATTCAAAAACAACATTTTCACTACAATCAAAAAGAGTTTGCTTTCCCACATACACAAAGTGAGGCTCGCAACTTAAAAGCTCTATTCAAAAACTTTAATCGAAGCTTTGAATATAAAATATAAACAAGCGGTTCAGTGTGAATTAACGCGCAGCACACACAGAACTGACAGCTAGCAGCCTGTCAAATCGTAAATTGGATAAGAAACACAGGCTCCACCTTTAAATAGGTTATGCCGTATCATCATTTAATTGTAAATAATTGATATGGTGTGTCTTGTGTCACTACCAAATGTAACAGTACAGTGTTTTTTTTGCATTGCAAAAAGGAGCACTCAAGATTAAACAATTCTTTGGCTCACAAACAGTGAAACCCTATTGTAGAAGCTAAGCAAAAGGAAATACACAACAAATTAAGGTGCACGTCATAGTCATTCCTGGAATATGCAAGATGCATCACTCAATAATGAGACCTTCTTATTATTGAAGGTCTCAATAATAAGACCTTGTGCATAACTATACTGTATGCATGGTACAGAACACTGTATGCATGGTACAGAATAATGTATGCATGGTACAGAATACTGTATGCATGGTACAGCATCAGTTCTGTTTAGCATTTAGTACACAGTTGCAGTTGAAAGCAGACTTAATGCAGTGAATCTAGAACAACTAATGGATATGTACACATCTGTAAAATACAAACAACCTATAAATCTCTACCACAGGATGAGGACAGAAAAGAAACACAAAAATTATTATAATTATTTTGTATTTGAATAAGCTGTCCATAGTGCTTTTGGTTTAGAATACAGGTAAGAGAGATACATGTAGATGGCATTTGTTACTTCTCGACTAGATTACTGTAACTCCTTATTATCAGGCTACGCTGATAAATCTCCTAAATCTTGCCAGTGTATCCAGAATGCTGCAGCCTGTGTACTAACATAAACCAAGAAAAGAGATCACATTACAAATTTAAAATCCTTCTACTCACCTACAAAGCCTTAATGAGTGATGCACCATCATATCTTAAGGAGCTCATATTACCCCACTACAGAGCTCATACTACCATACCACCCCACTAGAGTGCCTCTACCTTTATATTAAATGTGTTGTCATGGCGCCACAAATGGCTGCACCTCCTACCATTATCATTATTCCATTATCAGCCCACGTCAGTTCCTAAACTAACGTGAGGTCCCGGGACAAAAGATATAGTCTGTGTACAGATTGTAAAGCCCTTTTGAAGCTAATTTTTGATTTTGGGCTACACAAAATAAATCTGAATATTCAAGTACGGAAATCAAAATAGGACATGAAAAATGATGTAGTGTGTAAAAGCTGCCATGTGCATGTCTGCAAGCACTAACAATGGATTACTGAAAAGCTGTATAAAGAAATGGTCCAAAAAATTGTTTTTAACAATGTTTTCTGTTTAACATACTGCTGACCATAACAAGTACAACATGTTTTTTAAATGTGCTGGAAAGATGAGTTATGGTTTAATAGATAGACTACAATTGAGTAATAAATAATATTTTATGATGTTGGTGTTTAAAAAGTCAAAAGTCATTGACAGTCCTTATCATGTGTGTGATGCTCAACAGGTGTGTGTGTGTGTGTGTGTGTGTGTGTGTTACCTGTCTTTTGAAATTGGAGCAACCAGTGGAGGATACCAGTTGATTCCAACCTCACAATGAGCATCCAGGTAGATCAGCACCTTGAAAACCACACAAATCCTTTTTTTGAAAAGTGAACTATTGACACACCAGTGACAGTATAAGCAGCAGAAGCATTATGATCTGATACCTGTCCTTTAGCGGCCTTGTTGGCGCCGATACTCCTAGCCTGGATCAGTCCTTCTCTCTTCTCATTTCTGAATAGTTTTACAAGACCGTTCCATTGCTTGAGGTACTCCTCCAAGCGCTCCTTCAGATGGGCTACACATACACACACATGCAATACTTTTTTACACCATTGTAGTTTACTTAGTAAACCACTAATGGAGGCACTTGTTTGACACCTGACAATAGTTGGATTGAATAAAGTGAGAGCAGAGATCTGTCATCTTTGAACAGGATAAATGTATATCTGCTCTTTCCACCATCTTAACCACACTGCCACTGTTAGAGTTAAGCCTAGTTTATGCTTCTGCATCACGTCGACGCCGTACCTACGCTGTCAACGTGACGCAGTCGTTGAGATTTCAAAGTTCTGCGTCGAGGGGCCGCATTGCGTTGCAATTCACCACCATGCCGCCAGGGGTGTTTGGCTGTGTGGTTTCAGGGGTTATAGAGTCGGAGCTCATCAATATTGAAGAGTAAATGCTTATATTGCAAATGTTAGAGCGCAGACGACAGAGAAGACGTTTGCGGAGTTGGTCTGTACGACCACTAAAAAAAAAAGCAACTGCCGGAAATTACGTTTTAAGCGGACCAATCACAGCCATTGCGGTCTGCGTCAACGCGACGCGTAGTTAGGATTTTTGGGAGGTGCGTGTCAAGCTACGCCGTAGGGGTGTACATAATTTACACATTGCCGTATGTGTACAAATTGTAAATTCTTTAAAGTAAATTTGTGATTTTGGGCTATACAAAATAAATTGAATTGAACACCTTATGATCTTCCTTCTTGGGGCACAGAATAAAACATATGTTGCTTTTGCACCGTGCAACAAATCACAACCGGTTAATACACCAGGTTAGACACCAGTACTAAGACAGCTCTCCTAAATTTCATTACTTATTTTTGGGCTTTGATGCTGAATTATTAGGAGATAGTCCCAATGCAACTATAATTACATTTCCCTCCACTCATATACAATATGTTAGGAGAGTTAACCCACCTTTGTTGCTAAAGTCATCTATCATGACTATCTCAGCCAGGTATTTCCTGGGAGTCCTCTTGATGACACTGTGGACTGTTCTCATCAGTGTTGACCAGCCTTCATTATGGAAGACTATTACCACACTGGAGGTCAGCAGTCTGTCATCATAGTTCCAGTATTTACACCTGGAGAGGTGGAACAGAAAAAAAAAACAGTTAGATTAGTTAATTACAGCTTCCCATTAGGTTAGGGATATTGTTGCTTTTAACTTCATAGCACTCATAGGATGTATGGTCATGTCCAAAATGAGTAAAAATAGTCATATAATGCAGTGTGACAATGTGTGCATGCGTTAGTGGAGGGGTTTGTGGGTATTGAGGTGTGTTCTTTTGTATTAATTGCATGTTTTAGGTATTAAAGGGCTACTATTGCATTTGTTTTTGTCACAAAAATATTTGGATAATACTGTAAATGGGTGGGGCTTATATTGGGAGTTGTTAGAATTGTCTGATATGCAATTCTTTTTTGCATTAAAAGGATGGTTTGGTGTTTAAGTGGGGTTTTATGAGGCTCGTATCCATTAGATACAAGATGGCACCGCAGATGGCAGCCTCGGTGTTGGTGCTCATTGTTTTTTGTTGTTTTTGTCTTAAACACTGTTTTCTGCTGCGATTCCCGGGGCTCTTTCACCAAAGATGAGCTCATGAACATTAGGGGAACAACTCCTGCAGACCTAATTCCAACTTTTTTAACTTCTGTTGAATTACTGGACATTCTAGTCAAAGGTGCGCTCACCCTAACTCATGCACTGAAACGCCGCAGGAGAGGGAAACACGCTGGAGCTCTTGTGCGTCTCCGCAAACGGGGATCCTGCACAGCGCTGCCAGGCATATTTCTCTCCAACGTCCGCTCACTGTGCAATAAACTGGACAAACTCCAGCTGCTGGCGGGAAAAGAAAGACACTTTTCCACTTCCTCTGTTTTGTGCTTCACAGAGACCTGGCTCTGTGGATCCATTCCGGACTCGGTGTTCCAGCTGGCTGGCTTCCAGCTGTTCCGAGCGGACCGCGACACGGAGCTCTCCGGCAAGGTGAAGGGTGGAGGAATCTGCTATTACTCCAACAACAGCTAGTGCAACGAAGTAACATTGATCCTACAGCACTGTCCGCCGGACCTGGAATCCCTCATCCACTGCAAACCGTTCTATTCCCCATGCGAGTTTGCTTCATTCATCCTGGTTGGTGTCTGGACGCCTCCCATTAGAGGTTTTCCAGGCACGTCCAACTGGGAAGAGGCCCCCGGGGAAGACCCAGGACACGCTGGAGGGATTATATCTTCCGGCTGGCCTGGGAACGTCTCCGGGTTCCCCAGAACGAGCTGAAAATGTTGCGGGTGAGAGGGAAGCCTGGGTCGGTCTGCTGGGTGTGCTGCCACCGCGACCCGACCCCGGATAAGCGGCGGAAAATGGATGGATGGATGGATCCTGGTCAGTGTTTACATGCCGCCGCAGAGCAACGTGCAGGAGGCACAGTGGACACTCGCCGAACAGATACGGTGTGTGGAGCGGACCTTCCCGGACTCCTTAGTTATTGTCCTGGGGGACTTTAACAAAAGAAACCTCAGCCAAGAACTCCCCGAATACAGACAATAATTAAATGCCCTACTAGAGAGAGGAGCATTCTGGACAACTGCTACACCACCATCAGCAGGACTTATCACGCAGTCCCTCGTGCTGCATTGGGAAACTCTGACCATGCCATGGTTCACCTGATTCCCTCACACAGGCAGAAACTAAAGCTATGCAAACCTGTGGTGAGGAAATTCAAGAAGTTGACTAGTGAGGCCAGGGAGGATCTTCAGGCGTGCTCGGACTGCACTGACTGGGATGTTTTCAGGACTGCTACCAACAGTCTGGATGAATACACAGGCTGTAACTTCATACATCAGCTTCTGTGCGGACAACTGTGTTCCATCCAGCTCCAGGGTGAGTTACAACAATGACAAGCCCTGGTTCACAGCAGAGCTCAGAACGCTATGCCTGCAAAAGGATCAGGCGTTTAGGACTGGGGACAAGGACTTGTTCACAGAGCCAAAATGCAGGTTTAGCATGGCAGTGAGAGGTGCTAAACGACTGTACTCTGAGAAACTGCAACATCAGCTCTCAGCAAGTGACTCTGCTTCTGTCTGGAGAGGTCTCAGGCAGATCACCAACTACAAGCTTAAAACCCCCCACTCCATGAACGACCTTCGCCTGGCAGACGAGCGGAACAAGTTCTACTGCCACTTTGAAGGACAATGAATCAGTCCTGACGCCAGCCCCCACAGGTCCATCATCCAGCCACAAACCCAGAGCACCTCCTCCCTCAGGGCGGTAGTACACCTCTGTACTACCTACTCTCTCCCCCTCACCACCCTCCCCAGTCAGTGCGTTTACATGATGGTATTAATTTGAATTTTGCTTTAGTCGGACTATGCTCTCTTTCGGGGCAACTGCTATTATCCTAATATACATGGCAGTGAATAAATCGAATCATTGGCCGAAAGCACGTCATATCCGATACGATAGGTGGCGCTGTTTTCATTACATCTAGTGGTGATACAGCCATCTCCGCTTGACCTCTTCACTCTTCATAATGGAGCGAACCCCGCTACCTACGGTGGTTGCCGGGGAGCTAGCAGAGCGCAAACAGGGAACTAGCAGCAGTGCTAGCTGGCTACAGCAGGGAGATAGCGGGGACACCCACCGAAGGTAGTATCGGCTCGTAACCCAACTTTTACGTTTGTTTGTTTCTGCCAGCCGTCTCCCGGCAGTGACAATTTATCGTCTCTTTCAACTTCCCGGTCACGACCTGGGAGGGAGTAAGGGAGAGGGCGGCGGGATCTTGAGCATGCGCAAAGATGCATTGTCCAGTTCCTAATCCGATTCACCGTTTACATGCCGGGATGTCCGAATTATCAACCAAGTCGGATAGAGTTATCCAGGGGTGTTAATCGGATCGTATTCGGACCGCAGTTATTCGAACAAAGGTGTTTACATGGAAGGGATAATTCGATTTCAGTCCGATTAAGCCAGTAATTCTAATGCATGTAACCGCACTGACAGACTACAGGCCCGTCGACCTGACCTCTGTGGTAAGTCTTTTGAGTGCCTGGTCCTGTCCCACCTCAAGGCCATCACCGACCCACTGCTGGACCCCCTGCAGGACCCCCTGCAGTTTGCCTACAGAGCCAACAGGTCTGCAGACGATGCTGTCAACATGGCCCTCCACTACATCCTCCAGCATCTGGACTCCCCAGGAACCTACGCCAGGATCCTGTTTGTTGACTTCAGCTCTGCCTTCAACACAATCATCCCAGCCCTGCTGCAGGACAAGCTCTCCCAGCTGCACGTGCCCGACTCCACCTGCAGGTGGATCACAGACTTTCTGTCTGACAGGAAGTCTGTTCTGAAGCTGGGGAAACACGTCTCTGGCTCCAGGACCACTCGCACCGGTTCCCCCCAAGGCTGCGTTCTTTCCCCTCTGCTCTTCTCGCTGAACACCAACAGCTGCACCTCCAATCACCAGTCCGTCAAGCTCCTGAAGTTCGCGGACGACACCACCCTCATTGGACTGATCTCCGGCAAGGATGAGTCCGCCTACAGATGGGAGACTGACCACCTGGTGACCTGGTGCAGCCACAACAACCTAGAGCTCAATGCTCTGAAAACAGTGGAGATGGTTGTGGATTACAGGAAGAGCGCAGCCCCACCCGCCCCTCTCACCATGCATAATAATGATGGTGCACTTCTACACTGCCATCATTGAGTCCATTCTCTGCTCCTCCATCACCGTCTGGCATGCTGCAGCCACTGCCAAGGACAAGGCCAAGCTGCAGCGCATCATCCGCTCTGCCGAGAGGGTGATTGGCTGCAATCTGCCGTCCCTCGAGGACTTGTGCGCTTCAAAGACTTTGAAGCAGGCAGGGAAGATTGTGGCCGAGCCCTCTCACCCTGGACATAAACTTTGATCTTCGAATCCCTTCCCTCTGGCAGGAGGCTGAGGTCTATCAGGACCAAGACCTCCCGGCACACAAGCAATTTTTTTCCCGGCAGCAGTCGGGCTCATCAATAGAGCCCGGGTCCCCACCTGACTGACTGTCTCCCCCAGAACCTTCCCTTCCCTTCTTTTCCCTGCACATCTCTCCACACATCACATTTAAAGTCACTCGCCACTTTACCCTTCCACCTGCCACTTTCAAAAATCAATAACCTCATTCCGTGCACTTTACTTTACCTTTCCTCTTATTATTATTGATCGTTTTGTTTTTTATTTTGTATTTTTACTTGCATCCTTACTTATTTACTGCATATTTACTGCATCTTTACTTATGTACTTACTTGTTTTTATCAACATTTTTATACTTTCACCTGTATAGTTAAATGGTCTTGGTTGTTGCAGTTGTTGTTGTTGTTGTTGTTGTTGTTGTTGTGATGCACCTTAATAACCGTTTAAGTGTAGACTATAGAAACCTTTCCTTGCTTTATCTGGCCATCAGACCCCTCTTTCTGACAGGGAACTGAAACTGAAAGTTATCTATGCTTTCTTCGAGAAAAAAAAATGGTGGAAGTTCCTGGGAGGAACCTTTAACGGGTCTTTTACAGTCTCAATTTAATATGAATGCCTCCATATGACCTGCATTAGTAAACGAGACCATCAGCAACAAGATTGGCTTCTTGATGCTGATCATCCTGGAATTCAAAAATCAGGAACAAATTAGAGAACCATGTTTACAACTCCTATTAAGACTACTATTTAATTTAAGGCCTGCCATAGTTGAAACAAAACACATAAGTGTGGTCAGGTAGCGAAAGTTTAACCTGGTTCGAATGATTACAAGTTTCAGTAGGCAAATACCTACAAGTACATATTCCTGGTAAATTACTTCGTCCTATAAATATCATATTGCTAGTGTTTAACTTGTGATCACTCAGACAAAAGATTTTTTATTTTTTGTTCACTTATGATCTTTTGTCTAAAATACGACTTGTATGTATGCTGCTGTTGCCACTGCCGTTTGTCTGTAAAGGCTGTGAGTATGTTGATCCATAAATTAAAGGTAACAGCAATCTAACGAAAAACACTGCTCTCGTAATAGAAAATGTAGAAACGGTATAGAAAATATATTGTCAGCCTTTGTTCAAGTTTCTAAAAAGGCGGGGTACGATAAAGAAAGATGGCAAAGATGGTTCATCCGTCATGTTGTAATATAGATAACTGGTTTGGCAATGTGTAATCTACTTCAGTCAGACCGGTTAAAGGGAGATTGTTTAGTAGGGTGTGTACAAGTCATACCTTCTGTGTGTCTGTGTGGAAAATGTACCTGCTTTTCTAGTCTTCCGACCACTCAAAGCACTTAAACACTACATGACATCATTCACCCACTGATGAGAGGAGCTACCATGCAAGGTGCCCCATCAGGATTATCAACCATTCATGTGTCTTGGGTGCAGCGAGAAAACAATTTAGGGTTAAGTGTCTTGCTCAAGGACACATCGACATAGTACACACACACAGGGATTGAACCACCGATCCTCTGATTGAAGGATGATCCTGCGCACCACTAAGCCACAATCGCCCAATGTGTGCTTGTTTGCTTAATCAATCATCAAGTGTTTGGCCTAGACATCGTTGGTGATTCGAAGTAGATGGCTCTAGGTATGTTAGTTCACACCTGGCACCAAAATGCATCTCCACATGAACCACAAGAGACCACTTGTGATTGGATCTCATCCGTTAACGCCTACAAAATTTCAGTTTGTTAAGACCAAATACGTAATTGTTTTTAACCGGCGGGAGACAGCATTAGTGATAGCCTACATATTAGTGAATTTGGGTAAATTTTATTAACAGAAAAATACAAGGCTCTTGTCTAGCAATGATCCCTAAGGGACCTCCATACTCAGAAAGTTGTGAGTTGAGAGCAGGCGAGTGTGTGGGCAGGCACCGAAGCAACTGAGTTGCCTCTTGATGCAGAGTATATGTTAAAGGAATTTATTGATAAAGGTCAGAAAGGAAGAAGTCAAACTGTTATAGTGTGTTGATGTTAACAATGTAGAAGTTTAAAAGTTTCGGCTATCTTGGTTCAGTTCTTCAATATTATCATTGTATTCCCTTCATAAAGTACAGGCGCAACATAACCCTTGGCTACAAAGGCCACCTTCGAATGTGGTCTGAGGAATCGGACATCGATGAGTCCTCAAAGGATTTTGGGTGCATTTGTGATCGGCTGATCAAGACACATGTTAATGCCAGGATGGCACAGGGCCATAGACAAACAATTTGGCGGATGTGTGTGTGTTTGTGTGTGACTTTTTGCGTGTTTGCAGTTGCATCGCATTAACATGTGGAAATGCATAAACAAATTCCTCTTCATTTTGACTGAATCCCTGTCTTTTCTCAAATCCACTATTCTAAATCTAAATAGCGTATTAAAGCTTGCTTTGATGTGTTCACTTACTAAAACTAAACATGCAGAGTTTTATCATTCATCCTTGCATTCAGTTAAACTTGTAAAACTTGACCTGTTTTTGTGTTGTTTCATCTAGGATTTGGGAGAGAGATTTTGGGAGAGCTGTTTCCTATAAAACAGTGTGATGGCAAATTATTCTGAGATGTTATGACACATTAGGATTAAGATGCAAATTGATGAAGTGGTGTTGTAATAGTAATCTAGGGTGGATTACAGTTCAAACACAGTGGCAGAATTGTAGTCATTATGAATAGCAGTACTCACTCTTCATGCCGTATATCCTTGATGGATCTGTCCAGTGAAATCATGTCACTAGCTACCATGTTGAAACCAAACTCCTTGATGGAACTCTGGACGGAGTCTTTGTACTCTGGACCCAGAACAAAAGGCACAGCTACCTCTCCAGGACCGCCGAGAACCCCCGGAGGCTCAGGTTCTTTGGGTTCAAAGTTTCCCAGGATACCTTTCTTCAGGACGGGACTGGTGTAGACTTGAGTGTGGGGCTTGAATGTCACATACTGCTGCTGGATCACCTGTTTTTGGTTTGGCCGCTGGTTAGGATTATGGGGATGGTTGGCCCCACCTGGAAAAGACAACATACAATTGGTAATAAAACGGTACTAAAAGTCTTTTGCCCTCATTTTCAGAGGAAAATGTGAGAAAACAAATGGTTTTATCTTGAGTGAGCTGTACTGTACCACAGGGTTTCTATTAAATTATTTACTTTTAATACCTTTTTTAATACCACAAAGAATGTAATTTAGATAGATAGATATTTTACTACTCCCCAAGGGGGATTGCCCAACACTTTACAGACACTAAATGGAATAGACTGAATAAACACCAAGGATGACACAGATATATACAAAATTAAACTTTTATATATATATATATATATATATATATATATATATATATATATATATATATATATATATATATATATATATATATATATATATAAATAAACAAACAAACACAATATACTACAAATAACAGTGCAGTGTATTCAGGAAATTGGATTACATTTAATGTAAAAAGAGTGGGCAAAATGTACAAAATATGTAGAATATATATACACAATAGAATCCAGATAACTCTGCTGTGTGTATTTAAGGACATTAACTAAGTTCAAACAGAGTGTGCAAAATGCCAAGTATGTGTAGTGTATATGAAGTGTAAATCAACATAAATGGAAATGTGAATTGTGAAATGTGAAATGTGTACAGTGAAAATTAGTCCACAGAGGATCTGGCTAATTGCCATAGGCAGGAATGTTTTCCTGTATCAGTCCTTGTGCTGGATGAATCTTTTAGAGAAAGTGCTCCGCTGACAATGCAGTAGGTGGTGGAGAGGGTGGTCTAGGTTGTCGAATATGGACAATAGTTTCTCCAGTGTCCTCCTCTCCATCACCTGTTCCACATGCTCCTGCTTGCAGCAAAATACCCATTTCACCAAACAAGATTGCATTACATTGACACTTTCGTTTGAGTTGTCTTCATATAATGAACTCTTAACTTTTAAAAATGTAAAAAATTATAAAAGTAGAACAGATCTTTGCTAGATCATGAGTGTATGTATTGTTGTAAACACATCAACAAATGTAAATGCAAAAGTTTCCAGATGTACTGTTGGCTCTGTCTTCATTGGCTTGCATTTACTCTCTTAAACTGTTTTGATACAGTGTTTAACAGTCTACCTGCAAACACTCTTTCCTGGAAAAAGGCATACATATAAAACTTATACATGTAATATATGTATCAGGAGCTTTTCAAATTTGAGGTAACATTTACTGTTTAATAAGAGCTTAAGTCTTTTTCTAGAGAATGTAGAAGCTGGGTTTGTTTATGGTATGTTTGAAAATGAAAGTGTGCCTCACCATTTTTGAGTCTGATGGAGTTAAGGTCGACCTCAACCCCTTCTACATGAGGCCAGGGCACAACAGGCTTAAACTGATCTGCTAGGTCTCCTTTGGGCAGTACACCATCCTCCTGTATAGAGGATATGACAAACATTACAGAGAATGCAAATAATTAACATTACATCAGAGAAGAATAATGGTGGTTGAACATGCTGTGATAAAGAAATGAACAATTAATAATAAAACAATATGATTAACCAGCTACATGTATCACTCAGAAAGAATTATTAGAGCTGGTAAGAGCCTATCACAAGTAAAAGCAGGCTACATGCATGGTGCTTTGTGGGTTTGTCATTAAGAGCTTTTAAAGCTAATTTTTCTCTCTTTTTTTAAATGTGCTCATTTATTGTATGGTTGAGTCAGACCCGTAGGCCTATTAAAAAGAGTACCTTGTGGATTTTTTTTTACCACTGGTCGCAGCAATATGGGAGTAATGCATTATTATTTGTTTTGTTTGTTCTCATGTATGCACACAATTTACACATGCACACTCCTACCAGTGGTTTTACACAACATCCACAGCTGTTTTGGTATCAAATGTGTTTGGTGAGGTCACAGTGACCTGAACCTATGACTAATTATAATTAGTCTTTTCTACTCTTCCGCCCACTCAGAGCGCTTTAACACCACTTGTCATCATTCACCCATTCATACAGAGATGACAGTGGCTAAGGTGCCACCTGCCCATCAGGAGTAGCTCTTATTTATACACATCCACCGTAGGCACAGCTAAGTGGGCAGTTTGGGGTCAAGTGTCTTGCCCAAAGATATGGACTAGCAAAGCTGGGGATTGAACCACCTGATTGAAGGATCACCATGCTCACCACTGAACACACAAATAGTCATCTATAATCAGTACATCTTTGTGTCCAATTGGACGTTGTTGCCAAACTTGAGGGAATTTCCTGGTACTTATTGTGAGTACAGACGATAAAGTATAAATGCAAAGGCAATATTGTGAAATGTACTATATAGCTTTTTTACGCCACCCCACCGGTGGCATCATAAAAGGTTGGAACAGTATCAAACACAACCCCAGTGGAAAGCATGGTTGTGATCATGTCTTTTGAGATCTGGTCTTCTTGGGAATCAAATAAGGAGGTATTGTGGTCCAGCTCAATGTTAATAGGTTCGATTAAGATGCGAGTTCAGACCTCCCATTACATGCATATACCAGAGCGAGGCGGCCGTCGATTTTTGAGCCAGGCGCTGTAGCAGCTCTCCACCGACCGCCTGCCCCAGTGCATGATGGGAAACGCCTGGCTGTCGCCACATCAGAGAGCTGATTGGCGTTTAGATCTATTTTATTCTGTAACTTTCTGTTAATACTATGAAGGCAGCTGAAAACTGTCCGACTTGATCGCAGTTTTTTGTCATTGCCTCCCGCAGAGGCTGCCTGCTCTAGTCTGGATTCCAGGCGAGGCGCAGCTCTAACGATCGAGCCTACTGTCGAGTAAACGTCTACTTCAATTTGAGAAAGCTGTGAGGCTGAGGGGCTTGTCAACCATCGTGGCTACCTATGCGGGTGGTTGGGACATATGGGCGTGCTTATGATTGACAGAGGGAGTGAGATGGGATGTGTGTGTGTGTGTGTTGATGCATGTTGAGAGGTTTTCACGATGTTTACTGTTGTTTTGGCGTAGGCTACGGCTCAAAGTAGCCTGTTCTGTTGTTCTAAAATAAATCACACAATAAGCAAGACAACGTCTCGTAGGTTTCCTGACCGAGGCAACAAATATTGGTAGCACAAGATTATGTATATGTTACCTCAAGTACCTCTTCAGAAAATACTCCCTACATAAACTAATCGAGTCTATCGATAGTTCCTAATCCTGATGCAGCCATTCATGCTTTGAAGAAATTGTGGGGACGGATTTTCCTTATCAAAAACAACATCATGTGACGATCTAATTGGTCCTTTAAGAAAGTTATATTACGGGACGTACTTGCTTTAGTAAAACTAAACCTAAAATATGTATTCCTGGTTGAAATAGCAGGACTTTTAGCTAAAGCAAATGTCAACTTTTAAGACATTTTCGCCTCAGCGAGGCATGACACCATGGTGACATATGCGGATATGTATCCGGGTGATTTATGGATACGGAGCTAATGGGAACCGTATTAGTTTGATATAGGTACTTGTATTGAACGTCGGAATGTGCAACTGTTACGGTACATACAAATGTGTCAAATTATTCTAGAAGCAAAGTATCGAGGCAGCCAAGATAGCGTTAGTATGCTAGCTAGGACAAATCTCCATGACAACCGATGGAAGTCAGTAAAGCTAACTAAACAGCTGCATTAATGCATTTCGCTGTATTATAAATGCTGTTTTAACTATTGAAGACACACAATCTACTCCTATGACCCTGCTATCATTGTCAGTCACCATCCCTGTTACTCATTTCGCATAGTAAACGTTACGTTACGTGATGTGTTGGGTTGGAGTTATGCTAGTACGGAACATTGTTCCATGCACTTCCCCGTTGGACACTTCAAGTAACTTAAACAGGCTCGCTGGTTGTAAAACTCACCCGCTTTTCAAAGGGGTTGTCGTCGTTGGGTTTCGGCGTCAGAGAAGACCAGAGTACCAACAATCCAAGAAAGGTCCCAATGAAAAGCAAACTCCGTATAATAAATCCAACTTTCAGCCTCATTTTAGAAGCTCTTCCCGAGTAACTAGGCTGGAAACAGCTATCGCTAAACTAAGATAACTAACGTTAGTTAGATTAACGCTAGCGGCTAACGCTACTGTCCCTAGCGAGGCTAACCGGCTGGCAGGATAGCCAGCTAACTAACTAAGCTAACGCTAGTTTCCAACGAGACTGGCACTAATGCGACAGGCGGTGGTGTTTTCCGCTAAAATGATACTTTGTATTCCGACGGAAACCGCTCCTTCCCGTTTCTTAACGTCGTATCCTTCTTGACAGTTGGTCTCTCAGACCCGCTACCGCTGAGAGACAGGCAGTGCGATCACTGACAGTGGCAAGCGTGTGGCAAGTCTGTGGCAAGCGTCAGTCCAGTGTCAGGACAGCAGCAAAAACTCCCAGGAAGGCCGAGCTCCTCCTCGTGGCACTGGCGTCAGTGAGGTGTCAGGACTGAGGCACTTCTCTGACTACTGCCCCCCCTAGTGGTGGCACCTCTCTCACTACTGGCCTCCCTAGTGGTGGCACCTCTCTGACTTCTGATCCCTAAAGTGCGTGGCACTGGAGTCAGTGAGGTGTCAGGGCTGAGGCACCTCTTTGACTACTGCCCCCCCTAGTGGTGGCACCTCTCTGACTACTAGTCCTCCCTATAGCAGTGGTACCTCTCTGACTAATCCCCCCCCCCTCCCCGCCCCCAGTGGTGGCACCTATCTGACTACTGCCCCCCCCCCCCCCCCCGAGTTGTGGCACCACTAAGGGTGGCACCTCTCTGTCCACTGGCCTCCAACCTCTCTGACTACTGGCCCCTCTAGTGGTAGCATCTCTCTGACTGCTGGCCTTCAAGTGGTGGCACCTCTCTGACTACTGACCCCCTAAGTGGTGGCACCTCTCTGACTACTGCCCCCCTAGTGGTGGCACCTGTCTGACTACTGGCCCCCGAGTGGTGGAACCTCTCTGACTACTGGCCCGTCTAGTAGTAGCACCTCTCTGACTACTGGCCCTCTATTAGTGGCACCTCTGATTACTGCCCCCTAGTGGTGGCACCTCTGTGACTACTGGCCCTCAAGTGGTGGCACCTCTCTGACTACTGACCCCCCAAGTGGTGGCACCTGTCTGACTACTGCCCCCCTAGTGGTGGCACCTGTCTGACTACTGCCCCCCTAGTGGTGGCACCTCTCTGACTACTGGCCCCTCTAGTGGGGAGCACCTCTCTGACTACTGGCTTCCTAGTGGTGGCACCTCTCTGACTACTGGCCCCTCTAGTGGTGGCACCTCTCCTTGCACTCGCAGCTTGTGGCACCTACCAACACCTAACTACATATAAGGAGAGGACAAAAACGTTTTTGTTAGAAAAATTCACCCTACACCTCTGATTAAAATAATTAAAACAAGTACATTTATCCTTCGAAGAAGGGGCAGATACAGCGTGTTACTTTTCTAATTGCATATCCAAGTCTGCTCAACGATCTCTCAAAGGACCACCTCTTAAATACACATCATGACCCACTAACAAAAACCCTCATGACGTCTTTGGCCTAATCGTGAACCTTTCCGCCTGTGGTTTGCAAGAAATGGTCATATGGTAACAAAGGAACTGCATGTTCTTTAAGACAGAAACCTATAGATTCCCAAAGTCTTATGGCTATCAGGATACATGCCAAGCTTGTGTATGAGATTAAACAGCGTTCAAGTCTGAATATAACAGTGAAACAGTAACTGATTAAGAGTAAATAAGTTTTTCTTCCAACAGTTAAAATATAGTTTTAAATTATATTAAAAAGGATGATTTATTGTGCTCATTCGGCACCCCTGGCATGTTAGTGCACTGTAAATGTATTTAGATGTATTGACACTATAAAATTTTGCAATTATTAAATAACGAATCATAAAAAATAAAGTAAAAAAAGAAGCTCCCAAGCTGAGTGAGCGGAACCACATTTCATTGTAACAGGTCAGCTGCCGTAAATCAGTTGTATCATCATAGTATAGATTTTAGTTGTCAGAGGAGCTGCATTTTTTTCTATAGTCAATACATTGTACAGAAAGATAGATAATGTGGGCCTTTTTGTAGACTTAATGATTAGAATATGCAATACTTGTGTCCTATACTGAATATTGTTTTGCTACTACTACATTTTCCTTTATAATATATTACGCTTATATACCATAATATTTTTTATGTACCAAACTGTTTTTTAAAACTTTTTTTTTATTTTTTTTTTACCATTTTATGTCATACTGTTATACCACCACTATGTTACTTTACTCTGAGGAGTCTGCACTGTTAGACTAAGTACAACACTAGAATTATTTTTCCACCAGGTAAACCTGAACACACACACTTTTCTTGAGTGTAACAGTGATTATAACCACACAGCTATATAGATTGTAATTAAATGGAGAATAAACTTTTTTCTATATCTTAAACCCTTGAATATGAACAGAATCGTATGGAAAATGTAACGCAGCAACGATGTGAATAAGTCGATCGATGTAGCTGGTTTAAAAACTGTATGCCTGTGTTGAGCAACCGGGTTCAACTTTATTTTGAAATACTTTCGCGAACAATTGAGGCCGTTTTGAAACAAAAAGGAACATAAATGCAGTCCATACAAATTATTTGGCCTACTTTACTAGTCATACATAATCAGCTGCAATAGTGAATGACGTTTTTTTTACGAAATAGGATTATAATTTTTTAGCCGATTTTTTATTTTATTTGGAAAGAATGTATTTTGTTCCTTCTTTGTTTGAAAACCAAACATATATCTATATAGTGTATGTATACATTAAAAACATGATACACAAAAAAGAGACCCGTTGATAAATTACCTTATTATAATGTTACAAAGTCGACTGGTCTCATACACTACTTTTGCAAACAATAGTACACCACTCGTCCAAGTTCAATGTTGTGAGACTGCTGGACAGGTCAGTATGGTTATGTCATGGATCATTTATTCATTATTTTCGTAGTCATGCAGACACCTGGAGGCCAGCATTTGTCAATGGGAAATAAATTCTAATATTTACAAACTTACATTGTGCTGAACCAACAATCAAAATGTTAGTCACCATCAGTCACAAACATATGTCTGGGGAAAACCAAGTCCTAATAAATAAACATTAAAAATAAACCAATTATTGCAAAATCAAGACAATGCACTATGTTCCCAGGGAACTGAGTGAATCTTCAGTGTAATTTAGTGTAATGAAGTTGTAGAAGCCAAACTCAACCATACATTTACATTTTTTATGTGTTGACATAAATTGGTTAATAAGGGGGTTGACACATAGACATTTAAAATGTTAAATACATTTCATCTGCTTTTCCCTGTCATGCTGCGTCATCCTATACGTGCTTCAGGTAGTCAGTGAGCAGGGTCGGAAGAGGAAGGAGGGGGAGCAGTTTCAATCTGGATCGACCAATCAGGTTCCTGATCTGAAGTCGACACAACTGGCAGAGACTCCTCGGAGAAACTAGAAAGAGACAGAGGGATTTCCGCTTACTGTTGTGATATAACTTGAATTTTGAGTGGTTCTATGCATCAAAGTTGAAAATCACTGCAGGAGAAGATATTGCAGTACCTTCAAATGTCAGTAAAAGCTGTTGTGTTTTTCCACCAGCAGGCGCTAGCTCCACAGGCCGCTGATTGTTACCATCTCTGATGTTGACATTAGCTCCATAGTCCAGTAACACTGACACCTGATCTGCACTGTCCTGTCTGACAGTGGCATGCAGAGGACTGTCCCCTCCTCTGCCTAAATTAACATTGGCTCCTATAGAAGATGCGGACAAGAGGAGAGGAGATTTTAATAATCCATTTACTCATACAGTAGAAGAGAAGATAACTATACAACATATTTGACCCCTATGCAAGAAATTAGAATTGCACCCTTTATTAGGGTTCAGAAGAATATAAAGAAACATCACTTCTTCACAGAGAAATGGCCTTAAGTCATGGAAACCAACCTGGGGGGACCCCAAAAGGTCCCAAATAAATCCTGAAAAGGCTTTAAAAAATCATTTAAAACATTGCCACTCTATGGCCATACCAAGGGGGTCACAAATAAGCATTGCTTAATTTCAAGGGGTTCACAATACAAAGAAAATACTTTTTAATCCTTAATGTTTTTGTGTAAATGTAATATGCCCGGCCGGCTGAACACACACCCACTTCTTTGTTTACCTTTCTTTTCTTACATCTCCATGCTTCCACTGATAACCCGTGTTTAAGTCACATTGCTATGAATTGTGGTTAATTCCCTCAGACAAAGTCTGCAGAAATGTGGACTTAAGTAAATAATTCATAAAGGGCTTAACATGTTTGCCAGAGAGCCCTGAAACACTTGATGATTTGACAGGCGGACAGAACTAAACCTTAACAGACTTTATGGGAATGCACATCAATGTCTATGAGTTTGTGAGAGTGTAGACTGGGATTTAGCCAAGGCACTCTTATTATTATTATTATGGTTATGATTTGAGTTTTCTGTTTATTGTGTTATCTTGTAGTCTTGTGTCCTCTGTATCTCTGCACTTCCTGCCCTGGTGATTGTCTGGGATTGTCTGTCTACCAGGTTCCTGATTGTGTATTCCCTGCACCTGTGCTGCCCTCATTGTGTCCACCTATTTCTTGTTACCTCCCTCTTGTATTTAAACCCTGTTTGTCTCCTGTTCCCTTGTCAGTTTATACTGTGTGTTTACTGTGTTACCGCATGTCCACTGTTTGTTCCCCTGTGTTGGATTGAGTGTTTGGAAGCCTGTGTTTTTGAAAAAATGTACTTGTTTTGAACTGTTTTGGGTCCTCCTTCCGTTCATCCCTTGATAATTATTATTGAAAACGGTGAGCACATGCTCCCAGTACAGCAGGTTACCCTGGTGTGCTTCAAGTATAAAAAGCTGAAGATTGCAGTAAAGGAGAAACACCTCTGTGAAGCAGGATCTTTGAGCAGGCTGTGTGTCGGTGTAGACAGCTTATGTAGAGCGGAGTGCCCAAGTTATGGTTATAGTCTGGATCTGCTCCATGAGACAGCAGGAACTCCACACACTGGCTATTACCTGAACACATACACAAAATGATTAAACATTCATAAACTTAAAACATTGAAGGGTAAATATATTACTTTTGATTTGACAAGTTATTTAGCAGTACCCAGGGCTCAGGACTTTCTCATTTGGCTGCACAAACACTGGATTTCTTTTGGTAAAGCATTGTTTTTAAATTAATCAGATCACTGCTTCATTTTAGTAATATGTTAACTGCAAAATGGATGTTTCATGAAGGTCTACACTGCTATGTACACACACATCACAAGCTGTGTTTAGCTGACAGTCACAACAAATGGTTACAGTCTGGAGCCATGGTACCTTTCTGCTCTTTGTTATCAGGTTCTAATGAGTATCTGACCTTTCTACTGGAGTTAAACATTACAACCTGACCTATAAATGTTGCAGCAGCTGATCTATTTTATTTTTAAAAAATGCAACCATGCATTCCAGCCAAATTCCACCAAAACCTTGTTATGGGGTAAGAATTGGATGGTATGGAGAAAATAAAAAATCATGACATTTATGACCAAATGCTTTGACACAATATGGCAACAATATCGTAGGGCTGACCATCACAAAATATTTACACATTGAGATTTTTGATAAATTGTCACCTGTAATGTGCCAATAATGACTAAGTGATTAAAAACAAATCATAATACAGCTGGACCAATCTTCAGGAAAAGGCATGCGTACTATTACAATATCCAAAATCTAATTGAATATCTAGCCTCATTATGTATAAACTATAGATATGTTGCCCCGCTTTAGGTAAGGTGTTTGAAATCTTGTGCCTGGACACACAGACCATAACTACGTATGATGGATGATGAGCTGTGGAGTTACCTCTTTTGCAGGCTTCGTGCAAAGCTGAGGGGAAGTGTGTGTGGGTTGTGTGTGTGTGTGCTCCATTCTGCAGCAGCAGTTCCAAACAACCGACACTCCCAGAGGCACAACAGTTGTACAGAGGAGTGGCACCATCGATGGTGGCAGCATTCACCTAGACACACACATATATGTGTGAAACACTCACTATATCAATAATCACACACACACGAACATCAGTGTATAACTGGAAGTCAGCGGCTGTTTAATGACAGTAATAATTTGTTTTAGGATGGACACATGGTGAATAATGGTGGTGATGAGAAGACAACTACTTACATTAGCGCCAGCATTTATTAATGCTCTGACACAGGCCACATGCCCTGACAGACAGGCTTCATGGAGAGGAGTCACATGATCAATGGTGACAATGTTGGTGTGATATCCCTAAAAAATTCAAAGCACACAGCGTTATAACTTTAGTTGTTATGGAAGCACACTGTCTTGTTTAAATATATCTCTCTATTTGACTTTTAGAGTCAGTCTTTCTGTTTTGAATTAATTCCAAGTAAACGGCAACTGGATTTTGTCAAGTTTGATGTTGACTTCACTTTTCTGTATATTTTGTATGTTTTTTTTACTATAACTTGAAGACTAATTTAAAGTTATTTCACTTTTATATGCAATCTATTAATCTGGGTGTAGGGTTGTATGGGACGTTATTGAGGATAGACAATTTGCTAGAATATATTTCACATCTTTCACATCACCTTTTCACATCCTTTTTGTATGTTGTATGCATTGCAATTCAGCAACAGACCACAGCATTAAACATTTTTCAAATTCAAATAATACATCTAATAATATATTCAAATGCAAGTGTATTACTCAGATGGTTTTCACATTGGAGATTGCTGAAGTAAACTGAGTTCCATCCATCCATCCATTTTCCGCCGCTTATCCGGGGTCGGGTCGCGGTGGCAGCACACCCAGCAGACCGACCCAGGCTTCCCTCTCAACCGCAACATTTTCCAGCTCGTTCTGGGGGACCCTGAGACATTCCCAGGCCAGTCGGGAGATATAATCCCTCCAGCGTGTCCTGGGTCTTCCCCGGGGCCTCTTCCCAGTTGGACGTGCCTGGAAAACCTCTAATGGGAGGCGTCCAGGAGGCATCCGGATTAGATTCCCGAACCACCTCAGCTGACTCCTTTCGATACAAAGGAGCAGCGGCTCGACTCCAAGCTCCCTCCTGATGTCCGAGCTCCTTACCCTCTCTCTAAGGCTACCCTATCTCTAAAGTTTTTGAATCCAAAAAGTATTTGCTTGACTACAATCAAATTCAACAAAGGTTTCCACACACAACATGTATCAGATACAAAGTGCAAAAACTAATCTCTGCCAAATGTCCTGTGTCTGTGTGTGTATAAGGACCTCACCTGGGCCAGCAGAGTACGCAGGGCAAGCAGTCGACCCTGAGAAGCTGCTTCATGGAGAGGGGAGCGATCTGCCCACGACCCTGGATACGCCACACACACACACACATACACACACACACACACACACACACACACACACACACACACACACACACACACACACACACACACACACACACACAAACAGTTTGTTACAAGTTTATTCTCCAATGTCTCCAATTGAATTCAACTTTTTTCCAAAGCACCATGATTTGAAAATTCTCTGACTTTAGTGGTTCTCAGTGCTGACATCCAAACAGATACTGTAATGCAGGAAATACAACACTGATTTACACCCGGACTTTCTCATTTTACAACCAACTCAGCTGTCCGAATCATCTCTATCATCACATAGAGAGTCTACAGGGGCTTTAACGATTATTTTAGAACTATACCTTATCCTATGGGACCGTTTTTCCAACTATTGCTTGGGTTTTAAATAGCAGTTATTGTAATTCCACCATTTTGCTGCATCAAATATTGAGAAGCATAAGTGTTTATCCAATTACATTGCATTGACCACATTCTGAGTGAAATAAAAGTGAAAGGATCTCCACACCTGCTTGTCTTGTGTCTGTCTTCCAGTCTGTCAGACTGGAAGATCACCTTTCTGGCTCCACTGAACACTGACAGCCACTGCAAATACTAATAATAACTACTAGCTAGCGAACTGAATTAGTAGCTGGATTACTGCCTGGGTGCCTTCACCACAAGCAGAGCAATCATATCAGTATGTTGGGATTCATTTGGTCAGTGAAGTTTGTCCCTGTTACAAGCCACATTTGTCCCAACATTTCTGCCATGTTGTGTGCCGTCATCGTGCTGTGACGCAGCTGTTTTTCCATAAAGTTTGTTTGTGCCTGAATGATCCTGTTTTAATAATAATAATAATTTGGAATGAAAAAAAAGATATCTCCGGTTCTGCTGCATCGAGTTTGAATGTCAAAATCATATTTGACCGTAAACTTGATCAAATATTAAAATAGTGTCTGTGACATAACCCACGGGACTGACTCTCATTTTGGAGCCAGTCTCAAGTGATCATTTGAGCTACTGCAGTTTTTGGCACGTCTGCTTTGGCTTCATTTCTCAACAATTTGAGGTTGCCGCTTGTATTTTACATGACAATGTTACAGTACTGTAGTGCTAAATCTGCAGGGAACACTTTTAAGGGGGGAGTGATATTACAGTTACACAGTGTAAATTCTAAAATCTCTCGCAATAGATACATATATATTTCCACGGTGTTTTGTATCGCCCATCCCATGAAGCCTGCTTGGAATAACATTTCTCTAAAGCAAATCGGATGGTTTGGTGAAGAAAATGAAGTTTTTGTAATGTACACTGCCATGCGCCAATTTATGGCCATCTTTGAATATGATATAAATTAAATGATGGTGCCTACGCGTGCCCCCTCTGATGACAGACTGTACATCATACAGACCCTAGCCCAACCTAAATTTGAGATGTGCATATAATTCTCAGCTGTATGTGCCCCTCTTTGAAGCAAATTTTAATCTAAATTAGGGGTAATAACCGTTATGAAATTAGGTTCTTATGTCATAAGGGCTATATATATATATATATATATATATATATATATATATATATATATATATATATATATATATATATATATATATATAGTGCAAAAAGACATTACTGCAGGGCTGCAAACTCCCAAGCATTGATTGCGAGACTCAAAACAAATTCATAAATGATAATATTGAGGCGAGAAAAGAAAGCGCTGGCAGTGCATGGACAGGCAAGACGGGCAGCACAGCCAGATGAATTTTGATATGCATCTATTCATGCTGTTATGGTAACAGTAGTTGCAGTGGTAAAAAAGGAAGAAAAGCTTGTATCAAGGCTATAATTAACTACACATTATATATTAAACAACAAGTATTGTTGAGTATGTGATGTCATCAAACAAGTCCTATGATATGATAATTAGGTCTCAATTCAGGTTTACTGAGAAGCGCAATGGCTTATAATACTTTTACCATGTAATCGGATGTTATTTTACTGTACAAAGGTGGGAGAATTACAGTGAAAGTCAGCTGAATACAACACAATGTAATATAATATATTACAATATAATATAATACACAACTGTCATGTTTTTCTTAAAAGGTTTGCTGAATTTGTTCTAAATCAAAGTTATTTACTGTACAGTGTCGGAGAAAAATACATTGGATTCCTTTTGGTTAGATCCAGCAGTGGTGGAAGTGCCGGGAATGAAAAACCAATATACCAAATGGTGCATTGCGTACTACTAACAAATGCGTACTACTAACCCCATCATTTCAATTTCGGTTCAGAATAAGATAAATACGGGTTGGCCTAAGCAATGTCTCTTTCTGCTGCTGTAATAACATGCAGGGAGTTTTGCAAATGTTTAGAAGCTTCGTTGCGAGTTGAGAGGGTTTCTTGTCATTTGCAGTGTGGCCAATGAGATAATCAGGCTGTATAAAGTTGTAAATATGTGTAGCAAAATTAGAGGTCCCAATATGAAATGCCAAACATAGCCTATATCCCACAAAACCTATAATATACATTATTTACGCTGCAACTTTGCATTATTCACGACTGTATGTATAGGTTTTACCACCATCTGGAGAAAAGCTCTACCTTTGCCCAGCAGCTTTTAACCACAGAACAGCATTCTACCGACCTTGGCTAGTCAGAATGCCCCAGCAGGCCTTTTTCCTCTCCGGGACCTGCTCTGGTAGCGGACCGGGCTCAGCGCTTCTTTTCCGGGACATCTCTTGAGCTCCGGACGGAACTTCTGGCATCTTTCCGAGTCTGGATCTCACGCGCTTACTGATAAAAAACAACAACAAACAAACAGACTGCAGCAGCTGAGCACGAGCGAGGCTCGAGACGAACGAGCTGGGTGAGGCAGGGCTCTGAGCTTATGGAGAAACCTGACTGGCTGAACGACTTTGTTGTTGTTGTGTTCAACGCACATGACCATCTCACGTGCGCAACCCACGTGTGGACGAGAGCAACTATTTTTGTCCTTGAAGTGGACAGCCTAGCCCTTAGCTCTTTGTATGTAATGTAGGCTATATGTGCGTGCGGGGTAGCTAAACTGTGACAGCTTGGCAGATTTAATCACAAGCCAGATTAGTCTGATCTTTAACTCATAACATTCTAACTGCATTACATCATCAAATCTGACATCTGACCAGATCTCCACAATATATCACATGTGTCGCCAACATATAATGTTGTACTATAGCCAGTGGTCAAACTAGGGGATGATATGTAAATGATGGATAGAGAAAGTTGGATGGATGAATGGACATGGGATAGACAAATAAATCATTAGATAAGGGGATGGGTGGTATTCAACTGTATACTGGTCTCAATTTATTCTCAAATATAGAAACAGCCGTAAACCCTATATATATATATATATATATATATATATATATATATATATATATATATATATATATATATATCAACTTATTACTTCTAAAACCTTCTAACCCCATCCCAACTAGGCTGCCAAAAGACGTTTTACCTTTAGTTAGCACAGATATGATCAATGGGTTTTTACTAACAGGTCATGTGCCCACTCTCGATCCAAATGTGTTTTGATCATTTATTTCACCTTTTTAAAATGTTTTTTTTTTATGGGGAACAAGTGGTGTTACATTTAGGAATTTTGGTAAATAAATACCTTTGGTCACAGTTGTTTTGTTTAAGGGTAAATGCTTAGAACTGTTTGTTTAAATGTAATATATGGTGGTAATTTCTTCAAAAATTGGATTTCATAAAAGTAAAATTTTGCTAAAATAATTAACTTTTTGTCATTGTTGGGATAATGGTTTATTTAATAAGGGGACAGTACACATTAATAAATATATTTCTGGTAAAAATGCCAGTTTACCAAGAGTCTATTTCTCATCTAGTCCCGAGAGGCAGATGTTAAAAAACTAAAACAAACCTAAAAACTGAAATAAAATGAAATATACAAGGATTATAAAATGTTGACGCTTTTACAATACGTGCACAACAGTCAAACACAGCTAAAAAACAATAAAAGACATACAGGTAGATGACGGTCGACCGGCAAAGTCAAGACAGACAGACAGCGGACAACAGACAAACAGAGGCCCAGTACAACATGGACAGATTGACGACAGCAAGAATCAGTTATGCTCTAGTGCTGGGCAGCAATCAAACATTTCTTTAGTTAAATGGTTCTGTTTTTGTATAGCGCTTTTCTAGTCTTCCTACCACTAAAAGTGCTTTAACACTACATGACATCATTCACCCATCCACACACTGATGGGAGGAGCCACCATGCAAGGTGCCACATCAGGATCATCAACCATTCATACTCCATAGGCACAGCTACGGGAGCAATTTAGGGTTAAGTGTCTTGCTCAAGGACACATCAACATGGGCTCGCTAGAACCGCCGATCCTCTGATTGAAAGACGATCCTGCTCACCACTGAGCCACAGTTGCCAAAGTTGTGCCTTAAAAGAACTGTACGTTCTTAGATCTCGAATAGTCCCTGGAATGGAATTCCAATCCAGTTATGCACCGTCGACACCCTTACACACACACACACAATCACAGACCCAGCATGGAACACTACTGTCTCCATACTATCTCAGGTTCAAACTGCACCATCTTTTCATTAAATACATTGGAGATGTTGAGAATGTTCCTCGATTTGGGTCGCGGTTGGTGGTGATGGTGGGACCCGGAGCCAGACTAGTTGAGAACCACTGTTTTAGAGGGTCTGTACGTGTTATTGGTCACAGGGCCCCTGTGACCATTAACATGTGCTGTGATTGGTCAGTATAGCTAGCGTGGACCCTAGAATCTCAGGACTTACTGATGACAAAATGTACTCCAAGATATTGTATTCAGGTACAACCTGTAGCCTCTCCCCAGATACAAAAACATGCGGCTCGACACAGAGCTTGTCTTGGTAAAACGCATATATTTAAACACATACCGTTTTGAATACATTAAGTTGTAAATAGCATTGGTTTAACCAAGCAGTTACATGAACCATGGGGTTAATGAGTTCATTTGCAACTGGACCCACTTTGCTTCATGCAAGTAATTTACATTTTCATCTGCATACATTTGGGGAATGTAGCAGATCATTGAAATTAATGTCACATACTTAATTTCTGGAGAAATTAAGTTTAGTTAGATATTAATAACAAATCACATTCTAAAAACATACATATTCAATTGAAATAATTACAATAAATTATTAGAAGATTTTATTTAATTTTTTCAAAATATATACAATTTAAACATTTAAAAAGGAAAAGATCTGCAGGAATGTTCAAGAACACTTTCTTGGGATATGCAAAGATCCACAGTAATAAAAATAACAAAAGTCGCTAAAATTGTATGTTAATTTTATACCAGATTGAAATAATTAGGGTGTTTCTTTAATCCACACAGTTAGGATTATTATATTGTATTTAATATTATTTCTACATCCACGATTGCATTCATGAACATATGTTGTTCTTAAATTCTTTATAAATAAAGTTGACAAATTAAAAAAACCAAAAGATGCCTTCTTCCGCTTACTCATCGCTCGTAGTTGCGTCAAGTGTGTTGTTGCGTCAAGAACTCAAAACCGGAAGTATACAATAAGTAAAATATTTAATTAATGATGATTCACATTTCAAACGGGTGTATCCATGTATTAAACCATTCCCATTATCTAATAGACTAAAACCCCTCACTCAGAATACGCTTGAAATTTTTTTTTATTTTGAAATGCATGATCGGGAAGTAGTTACGTGTTCAATATGTGAAAATTGACACTTCCTCTATCACACTAGCTAGCGACCGCGCACATCCTGTGCGAAACATCTCTTTTTGAATTACTATAATTCTTATTTTCAGAGTCGTAGCTGCTATTTAAAGATGAATACGGTTCTGTCAAGAGCTAACTCTTTGTTTGCCTTCTCCCTGAGCGTCATGGCGGCCTTAACATTTGGATGTTTCGTCACGACAGCTTTCAAAGACAGAAGAGTTCCTGTGGACGTCCACGTATCTAAAGTCATGCTGTAAGATTGGTTATGAACTATCATGTGTAACAGCTGTTAGCGTGAACATTACGTGTTATATAGCTATGCAACGTGTATTGCTGATGCTCTAACGTCCGCATAGTCGTAATGCACACCGACAATGAGCAGTACGAAGACAACTTGGGCTTTGAGACGTTATCGCGTTAAAAACGCCAGCAGCACGGCGCCATGGTGGTTGCTCGTCAAACGTTACAGTGTGATATCTGGTGTTACGTTAACAGCTCGTTCCCCTTTGCTTGTTGGTGTCTCAGTGGAAAACAGTTCCCCGAGCCCAGTTTTAGCAGCTCGTATCGGTCTGAGTCATTAACTTGACTGTGACGTCAGCTGAAATCAGAGAAGTCAGAAGTGACACTGGTCACTGCATTTTTGGTCGCATTTTTATCGTTAATCCTGAATTAGATCAAAGCATGGTTCATTTGAGACAAATCTATTGAGTGGAAGTTTGTGTAAAGCCATTACATTAGAATACATATAAATAGCAAAGTAATTTAACCAAAAGCTTATTTGATAAAATGTCCTCATGAATTCATTAGCTATTTTATGTGATCAGAACATCTGTAATCAGAACGATTTAGAAAACTAATAATTAATGTCATAAACACCAGTCAGTTTCTTTCTTTCTAGCATATCCAAATCCTTGACCCTTGGTCTTGTGTGTTTTCATGGAAGTTCTTTTCTAAATGTATTCATCAAGAGCTCTATCACATTATCTTCTTGCTCTTTTAACCAACACTTGAGGTTGAAGGCTCTTCCTGTTTCCATCCATAATGTATCCTCCTCCATCTCCCTTCCCTTCCTGTTTAACAGGAAGAACGTGGATGACTTCACAGGACCCAGAGAGCGCAGTGATCTGGGTTTCATCACCTTTGACCTCTCAGCTGATATCCTTTTAGAATACTGTTACTCAATGTGACATGTACTGCACAGTACATCTTTCACTGGTAAATGGGCTCTCGTTTATGGAGTGACTGTCTAGTGTCATGACTACTCAAAGTGCTTTAGATTACATGTAAACATTTATATATGCACGCACACACACTATTATTAGTATTCTGTGAATCTCCCAATAGAGTTTCTTTGGGTGGAGAGAATCCTTTGCAATACGAGTGCGGTCCACTTAAACAAATATGGAGGGTAGACTCTCTGTAGCATGACGGAGACAGTGCTGCTTGTGTGTTTATTACATTTTTGGATCTTTATTGTTTTTAATAGTTGCCCTCAATTTTCATATAAAGACAAATTTGTAACTGTGCTTAACTCATAAATTGGATCTTCAGCTGTTCAGCATGGAGGAGATTAAAGTCCTTTAAAATATGTTGTGCCAGATGGCTGTAATTTGCATCAAATTGTCATAGAAATTAAGAAATATGGGCTAACTATCAGGACTGAAGTTGTATTGTAGGACACAGCACTTACTGAATCCGTGACCACAGTAAATGTCTTGTTTTTATCAACTAATGCATCAAGGGAACTGTTGTTCCTAAGCTGAAAGCATAGTTTAATAAACAACAGTTTATCAGAGTCCTGCCCAACAGAGTGGAGATGAAGGACATTTTACTTTTGCTGATCCAAACAGCACCCGTTTAAATTGGTGTCCCTGTAAATCCACAAACAATTTTGTTTCTGTTGTGCCAATAAGAGCAATCATATTGGTATTATCTACTCGAAAAATCCCTTAGAAATAGACCCATCTCGGTGTTCCATATTAAGTTAATTTTCTATTCTGTTGGTAAGGTGCTGACACGGATGTAAACTCAAGCCGCTGTGGTTCTTGCAGGGTGAATGTCTCTTCTCTTGTTCCTTAACTTGTCCTACATTTGCAGCCCATTTTTGACTGGAACGTGAAACAGCTGTTTCTCTATCTGTCTGCTGAGTACACCACAAAGAGCAATGTGAGTCATCACACGCACACGCACGCACACACACACACGCACACACACGGAAAATGGAGCAATGTAAGTCACGGACTCTGCATAGTGGCACTTGCAAGATACAAAATTAAGGCTACACGTTATACAAATCTTAAATATATATCTACAATATCGAGTTTAAATTGCCTCCATTGTACTGAGGATAAAAAATTAAAACATTCCAAATTTGATCCACTTTATTAAGTCTACAATATAATAAACAACAGCTCTACCAGATATTCTACTTTTACAAAGCTCATTGCGTGTGTGCGTGTGCGTGTCTGTCTCAGTCTCTAAACCAGGTGGTGCTGTGGGATAAGATTGTTCTTCGAGGTGAAAACACCAAACTGAACCTCCGAGACATGAAATCCAAATACTTCTTCTTTGATGACGGGAACGGACTTCGGTTAGTCACACTCACACACACCACTCTTTTACATTGTATGGCAATCTATCTACACCACACATTATTTCGATAACGTTTGTATTGATTACTTTACTACATTTATCGTAGATGCTTATTACTTTTCAGATCAACATTTGACATTTTCTGCAAAGTTTATAAACTTATACAGTAAACTACTCATCAGAATACTAAATAAGTATAAATCAACACCACCTCGACCTTCACAACATGCAAATGTCATTAACGTACATACTGTTTGTGGGAGCATCAGTGTTCAAGGTGTCAGCATTAACTTTGTGAAGATTGGACCAGTGGACTGAGAAACTCATGTTGTCACTCGGCTTGCTGTTGTTCGTCCAGATTTAGTAAAATGCTACGTGACCCCAGTGTTGTCCCATGTGGCTTACAATCAGCCGGCTGTTTCCTGAGTGCCTTTGGCTGACTGTCATGTCTGTGTTTTTCTCCAGGGCCAATAAGAACATCACGCTGACGCTGTCATGGAACGTTGTTCCCAATGCGGGAGTCCTGCCTCTGGTGGCTGGAAGTGGACAAGTCAGCCTACCTTTCCCAGACGCATACGAGACCACCAAGAGCTATTAGTCAGACTAAAACACACACATAGTGTAATGTGTGTTTCTTCGTAGATGTAAATGCATTTTTGGTTTGTAATAAAAGATGATTGGACCATCTGTGTTTGAAAGGATTTTTTAAATGGCAAGATCAGTACACTGTTGATAAAGGGTCAGTCCAACCAATCCCAAGCAAATACCAATACCACTTGTTTGTATGTTGATGGTAATGGTATGTGCAGACATCAATTGTGTTGGTTTCATTTCAGAACATTAGGCAATGTATAAATCACCAAATTCAGTCCCACTGAACAAGACAAAGAAGCTTTCATACGTCGTCAGTTGGAAAAGGTGACTCATCTAAAAATGTGTGCTCATATTTGTTGACTTAACCAATTCTGAGATCCACTGTTTAACAACATCACAATGACTGGATTCAGTGTAAATGAGAAATTTGTTTGGTATGAAATAAGTGTGTCTTATATATTTTTTAAATTGCTTTTGGTTGAGACATTTACATATTGCTCAGAAGAACGTCAGTGTTGAGACACGGCTCCAAATAGATGACGTCTTTCCACAAACTAAAGGGGATTGCACCTGGTTACATTAGATGCAATTCTGCTTAGCTTCAGATGTGTTCAATGTGTGTGGATGACAGATACGAATGCCAGTTGCACCTCAGCAAACTTGAGAAAAAGGTGAACTTGCATATAAATCACAACTCAAAACTACTCAAGTCCACATGGTTACGTATGTAATACTCTGTATGTTTGTGGCAAACATTGCTTTAGCCCCTGAACACATGCGCCTACAAAAAGAAAATTCAAACATTTACATTTACCAGTTTTAGGTTTTTAATGTTTTTTTTTAAAATCACAATGACACAAATATACACATGGAATTCACTGTACACACAGAATACTACTACGTAACAAATGGAATCTTGCCAGTTCAGTGAGCTATTTTTGTATTTTTACTCCAAAAATAATTGAGACCTCTTTACAAGCAGTGCTCCATCCTGCTACAGTCTGTACATTGTAAAGGTGGTTTCACATTCAGCCTAACTTCTGGTTAAATGTGCGTATTCCAGCAATGATAGAAGATATAAAGAGAAAATTAACCTTCAGGTCACACAACTCTTTCGAGGCAAGACACTTACATTGACACTGTAAGAAAGATTGTAATCTTGCTTGATGAAAGTAAGAATATCAACTTCAAGATAGCACCAAGATTAAAAGGCAAAGATAAATTGCTGACGGGCTCGATCAACTGGAAAAAATACAACTGGAAGAGGTCTTTATTTTAGTTTAGTCCAGTTCAATGTTACTGACCGCCAACTTTGTTTCGAAGAACAACCTACACAAAATGTCACGCATACATTTTTTAAATCCTCTTCATAAAAGTAACCCCTTTTACAGCTCACTGCTGTATTTAAAAAAAAAAAGGTACAGACAGACTGGTGCAGAAACAAAGTGAGTTTGTTAATCCAGACGCTGGATGAGCTTCTCCTCCATCATACAGTAGAGGGCAACGTGGGACAGGTCAGAGATGAAGGCGTCACAGGCTCGTCTGCTGATCCCTTTACAGCCTCTGAGGTCCAGCAGAGTCAGAGAGGACAGACGCTTTAGGTAGGACATACAGCCGTCTGTCAGCTCACTGCAACCTGGACACACAGACAGACGTCAGAACCGGCTTTCATCAGAAATTATTTTTTTAAACATGATAAACATAGGATTGATTCAATGTATTGTTTGAGTTAATTGTCAAAGATAAAGGATGGTTTGTAAAACGCTGGTAAAGATCATTCAGGAGGTAAAAAATAAATATCCAATTGAATGATTTCTCTCAAGCAGGCTGACTGGAAGAATGCAAGTCTGAAACTTAAATTGTTTGACAGATAACTTCAAATAAAAGTCTGTTTCCTTAAGCAAGGCACTTAACCCTTAATTGCTCCCATAGCTGCGCTTACGGAGTATGATGATACTGATGTGGCTCCTTGAATGGTGGCTCCCCCCACCAGTGTGTGAATGGATGTGAATGATGTCATGTAGTGGGATTAGGAAGGTGTCATAAAAGGAGAATAAGAAGTTTAGACTCCTCAAGAATAAGCAAGATGAAAGGCCATGTAATCAAACACTGACCTGCCAGTGTGAGTTCGGTGAGACTGTTGCGGGTGTGAGTCCCGGCTGCAGCCAGCAGGGCGATCGATGAGTCAGTTATGTCCTTGCAGTGAGCCAGGTCAAGTCTCTCCAGCTGGGGCATGTGGCGCTGAAGCAACCTCAGAGTGGACTCACTGATGTCCAGACCGGACAGACGCAGCGTCACCATGTTCTTCAATCTGCTGCGAGACAACTCTGCACCTGCAGGAACAGACATCACTTGAGCTGGTTTGATCCATACTGGAGATACAGGATCGCCCTGCCCACTATGTCAGGGGCCTGGCAACTCCCCCACTACAAGTTGCATTTCATTGTGAAACACTGTGTTGCAATAAAAAGGACTTTAAACCTATAACAGCAAATTTAATGGATCTGCTGTGTGTAATTATGGTTTGACAGTGACATCATCACTCCAGTCGGAGACAGCAGGAAGAGAGATCTACTGCCTTCAGACAACTATAAACAAAAAAGGGACCAGAATAAAAGGAAAGGCCTAAATATAGACGACTAACTGTTGTGGATCAGAGAGCTTGTGGATCTTTCTTCGGCCTCTCTGGCATTATTGCCATAATTGGAATAAAGCCACCAAGCTTCAACAGTGCTCATTTCTCCTGCGACTGACCTGGCGGGATGACGATCTCTTTAATTTGGGCATCTTTAAGGCCTTCACACCAACGCAGGTCCAACACCCGCAGGTAGGGCAGAGTGGGAGAGGCCATCGCTGATAGACAAGACCAGGACAGACCAGTTACCCTCAACTCCCTCAGACCTGAGAACACACAAAGACAAAAAAGGGGGTGTAATGAGATATTTAGGGACAGAGTCTGTGTGTGTGTGTGTGTGTGTGTGTCTCTCTCTCTCTCTCTACCTACCTGGGAGCCTTGTAAGCAGACAGTTAAGCTGCCTCTTGGCCAGAGGGGTCCAGGACAGGTCCAGAGAGGTGGGCAGGCGTTTAATGATGCCTGCCAGGGCCTGGTTACTGAGTGGGCTGCACCGACTCACATCCACATGAGTCCACAAACGCTTGTCACAGCTCCTGCAAAGGACAGTCAGGGTGTGGGAGCGCTGTTTCACGTTCACCAGCTGAGCACAAGACTCAAACATATACTTGCATGTGAAAGAGTAGAAGAGGGCAACTTACCACTTGTACCAGGCCTTACAGACGGTCATGCAGGCCAGCAGCTCAGCTCTGTTCAAGTACTTGAACACAGACACCCACACCTCCTTCTCCCCGCCCCTTTCGTTGCCCACGTCCTTAAAGGATGGCAGGGACAGCAGAGACGGCGGAGACAAGGAGGAGTGCACAGGAGGAGCAGCGGCTTCCTCTTCTTCTGAAGAAGTTGCGGCATGATCTCTTGGGCCATGGTTAGCCCGCAGACGTGGCCTACAAGATATAAAATATCAAATGCTTTGTTTAAATTATGCCACATGCATGAAGTGAACAGGGGAATGTTAGACGGCCATTAGTTGCTTTGATTGGTTGCCAGTCTCCTGAGAGGTCTTCCCTAAACCACCTGCCAAAAGCCAGATGGCTCAGAAAAGAGTCAAGTTAATGACGCTTGTGAAACTTTGTCAAGATCGTAATGGACAATGCATGATGACACTCACCCAAACAAGTTTCAGAGCAGCTCTCGATCATCTGATACTTTTAAGAACTTCTTTTAAACATAAAATGTAATACGCAAAAATGCCATGAATGCCATGAACGCATTACTGCGGCACTGCTTTTACTTTGAAGTGGCGCGCGAGGCTTCCGTAGCCTCGCAGACTGTACGTATTGTTCTGTAGGTTCTGTTCTCAACAAGCAGCGCTGCTGCAAAGAGCAGCTTCACAGCAATAAAAGCAGCAGTTGACCGACAGGCTCCGCATCCAAATTCAAAGTTAATTGTGCATGTGCAAAGCTCCTGACTCCACGGTCTGATCCACTATGGCAGAGCACTTTAAATCAGCATCACTTCTGGATCTTTACTCTTCTCTCAAAGAAGAGAACTTTTCACACATCACAAAATGTTTAAGCAAACAAACTGTACTGAAAAATATAAAAAACACTTTTTGTTTTTGTATAAAGTTAATCAATTGCTGGTCTTCAACATAGATCTTTAAGGTATGCAACAGACTGAACATGGACCAAAGAAGGAGTGGTTTGTTCCTCATAGGCACCCTTACGACTGAACATTACCTATTCAGAAAAAAAAGAACAAATATTTATAAACTATATATGTATGTATGTTAACTTGCTGTTGTTCCAGAGTGCTGTTATATTGTTCTGATAACATTACTTTAAAATAAAAGCCTGCAATACATTAGTTTTTACTTCATTATTGAATTTGGCACATAATGCGATTAATGGCAGAAAAATCATGCGATTAATCAGTTACATTTTTCCAACTTTGCCCAGCCCTATTAAAACCATATTGAAAACACATTACTCTGCATATACAACTTGGGATTTAGTAGTTTGTTTTATATTAATTCATGTTTATATTATAAGTAGTAGTAGTAATGTATAGAATTGATTTTAACTGTTTGTTAAACTGTACCTCCCAGGTCCTCTTGGGATTATGCCGTCAGCTGTGGCGTCAGTGCTCCTGAGCCGTGAAGCTTTGGACAGAGTCGTCTTTCTCTGGATAAAGCTCTGCTGCCCCGCTGCTGCTGCCGTCCTCGGACCCATGGCTGCTTCTAGCTTTGGAACTATGGAGCCTGGAGAGAGCACAACATGTCTCTGTTTGAGTTAACCTCGTTCATTTCATACTTAAAATATCAATTATAGGAAGATAAATAAATAAACATATACCAGAGTGTCTCTTGGCCTTGTGGGGACGCTGTAAAGTGACGGTCAGGTAGGAGCCACTCAGCAGGTCATCATTCAGATCAGACACTAGAAGGACAGGAGGTTCTGGGTCTGAATCCCAGCGCCCTTCCTCCTCCACCTCTTCCTCCTCCTCGTCCTCTTCATCTTCCAGCGTGTCCATCTCCTCCTCCTCAGGGTCAAAGTCCTGCCCCTCACTGTCCTCATCATCATCTTCATCGTCATCATCATCGTCATCAGTCCTGCGCCTCCTCCTACGCCGGCAATGCAGTCGTTCTTTGTCTCCTTCCTCACTGTCCCCTTCCTCCTCCTCTTCATCATCATCGTCGTCATCGTCGTCGTCCGACTCCTCGGATTCGTCTCCTCTTCTCTGCATCCTGGAGCCTCCCCTTAGCCTCACTCCTCGTCCCCTCCGTCCACCCTCCCTCATGCCCATCCCTCGCTTTACCTTGAGAGCGGAGGAGCCAGAAGACATGAGCCCTCCTCGGCTTCCTCTATGGGCCGTGCCTCTTAGCAGGCCTCTCCTGTTGGCACCAAACACCCTCCTGGAGTGGCTTCCCCCTCGGGAATGGAGAGCCATCTTTCCTCTCTGAGAGGCTGCAGAGGGGGATGAATAGATGAGACGGGTGATCAGGTCAAAACAAAGTGATCACAATTATACCAAAAGATGAAATTTAAGGACTGTGTTTTTGGAAAAACATTTTAAAAGTTATTTTGTGATTATTCAAAAAGTAACTAGTGGGCAGTAAAAACATTTTCTTTTTCAGAGAGACAACCTTCATCATCGTCATCACTGGCGGAGTCGTCTCCGTCGCGGCTGTGTCTCTGTCGTCGGTAAATCTTAGCCATGCGAGCATCCAGCAGGGTGGAAGATTTTCGTTTCTGGACAGGAAAAGAAAAAAAGGAGGGAGAAATGGAAGGAATGGTAGAAAGAATAATAAAAGAGACACATAATGAAAAAGAAAATGAGGACATTATGGGGAAAGAGAGGTAGAGAAAAAAAATAAAAAATTGTAAATACTCTTAACTTATACAAGTTAAAGTAGGGACCCAAAAACAAACACTCACCGCTGGAAGGCCTTCACCTTTGTCTCCTTTACACTGCTGGAGGAAAAGGAAATAAAAACTGTCAATATCAGAAATTACTTAATAATCTGACAGAAGAGTTAGCTGACCGGTAACATTTCTGGACATAAACGGGCATTACGTGCTGATGATGTTCAATGACTAATTTTGATACTATCTGTAATCTGAGAATTACCCAGATCAGAAAATCTTGCTGGCATCTCCTCACTCAGTCAGTCATAGTATGGTTACATACACATATAGTGAATGCTTTGCAGCCACTAAATAACATTGTCATGTTCATACAATGGATTAAACCACCCCACAAAAAACAGATAATCTTCTACAGAGTATCTTTGGTTTAACTGTTAAGCACATACATATTCTTTCCGTAAGTGGTTAAAGTCATCATTACAACTTATCATACATTGAATTATCTTTTATTTAGAAATAGCCCCTGAAACAAAAGCTTTTTAGTGAGCAGCAATGTTGTACAGCTTGAACATGTAACAGAACTACAATGACAAATTGAAGAGAATATCCTTATCATTTATGTTATTGATATTTCAACATGTTTGTGTGTGCGTGTGGCACAATAGAATAAAGTGCCTGTAATGTCAGAAACAAGAGCAATGAGGTCAGTATTAGATTGTTTTAGACTTTTTGCTTATGAAAATGCTTATTATCATAAAATCCTCAACCACAACACCATTTCCCTGTTCAAGGATCTCTTACAACAGTCAAAGCATTAATATAGCAACAAACAACTATTTGCTATGTAAAGATAAAGAGGAGAAATGTCTGAGTGGGCTGTAATCAGAACTTCTCAACGCCGGCTTCGCGTACCTTTTAGTGCACGTGAGCGTTCCTCCCCGTGGCGAAAACATAACACTCAGCCACCAAATCCTTCCAAGCTAAACCCTGGTAGCACTGCTGCTCATGTTAACACCCTTAGCTGAAGCATCCAACTCAGCCGACATCATGTTGAGTCATGTGGAGGCAATCTCTCAATCATAGATATGCTCATTTTTGTATTGAGCACCTTAAACAACTGACAGGAAGTCAATCAGACAGACTAAAGTGATGAAAAACAAAAAATGACCCAGTGATTCAAGTTGAAAGGCCACTGAACAACATCAGCTCCTTTAACATCCTTTTTGACAAATAAATAAGTGGAAACTAATGTGTCTAATAACGCATTGACAACGCTTACAATCTTAAGATTAAACATAATAAATGTATAAATGCACTGAAAAACACAGATTTGGCTCTATAATTAAGATATGAGTAAAATTATAAATTGAGTCGTTACCATATTCCTCTCTTAACTTAACGTCATATCTCATATAACAAAAGTGTCCAGGCTACACATGTCCATGATGAGCCATGAGAAAAATCATTGTGAAAGTATGAAAAAGGAAAACGGCACAGAAACCAATTTGAGCCCAAAAATTGAAAACAGACAGTCAGAGAAGAGGCACTAATCTTGTATGAACTATGAAAACAGAATTCTTAAATAGGAAATTTTGTCAGCAACAAGATTATTTAAACAGAAACATTTACATCAAGAGTTGTGTCTGTTCTCTTGAAAAGTGGAATGGGAAAAACGGGTGGGGAGCACTCGACAGACGGGTGGATGTACTCAAGAGTAGGCGGCACCTCTCACCAGTCTCGAGCTGATTGGCTGAGAAGGCAGAGGGGCCGCCACCAATAGAAGTGACGCTGAGGAGGAGGAAGAGCAGGAAGGAAGAGGAGGAGGAGGAGGGAAGAAACCACAGCGAACCACCTCCCCATCCTGCTGGGTGCCCACAGGACCCCCTATTGTAGCAGAGGGCCCGGGGCCCAATCTGAGAACCAGGGGGCCATGGGGACGGCGCTGCTGCTGGCCGGCAGCAAACGATTCATCGCTGCCTGACGACTGACGGAGTTAAATCAAACTCAAAAGAAAATGGAAATAAAGCAACCCAAAAAAAACAAAAAACAGACAGGAAACACACAATACCCATTAGCGTTGACACACTGCAACCAAGTGTGTGTGAACGGCAGGTTAATAGGCTGAGTGCAAGAGAGAGCGCAAGTGTTTGCAAACGTACTCAGACGTCTGTGTGCAGCAGTGGAATAAATATACAAACAAGAAGTAGGAAACCCTAAGACCGAGAGTGTGTGTGTGTGTGTTTATTTGTTGATAAAACCTTGTGTACCTCAGGGTCAGTAATCCCTTGGACACACTTTGGACACTCCCAGCAACTAGGCAGGTCTTTATTCACCACTCCTTCACCCTGAACCTGTAGAAGCAGACATATTATTAGTCAGCTAGATGAAATGAAGGACAAAGAGAAGTAATACAAGGAAAATGTATAAATAAACAAGACTAGAACCCTGTGTATACCTGGCTACAGTACATTTATTTGACTTCATATTTAATACATGTGTAATATGACCAATGCTGTATGTGCTACAGTATAAAAATGTCTCGATTATAAGAAGCGTTGCGATGCTGTGTGAATGATTCTGCATCGATGCATCCACAAAACAGTATCAGAAGGTTCATTTAATTTCACTTCAGTATGCGTCTTTACTGCATTTAGCGGTCATTTACTGTCACGCATTCCTGGGCCCTGTAGTACAAAATTAGTTGCAACATTCCCAGGGTATGTTTTTGCTCCATTAGTAGGAATTTTTGAAAGCACAGTGAAGCACATAAAATCACATAAATGTTCCACTAGGAATTCATACACATAAAATAGCAGTAAATAGAGTACCGTGTAGTAAACAGAGTGTGTGTGCACATTGTACCGTGAGACAGGCAGGATGGACTATCTGCGCACAGTTGGAACATTCCATCAGAGTGAGGGCGGGGTCTCCGGTTTCCTCCTGATTGGGCTCCTTACAGATCTCACATACTGCAGACAGAGGAAGGCCCGGCTGGAAGAGACGGAGAGGAAAATTATGACACGCATCAAACATAAATAAATAAACTAAGTAAAAAAAGTTACCTACAGACAGACACTGTCTGAGCACGCAGGTCTGCTTCAGCTTCCCTGGTCCTCCAAACTTTTTCATGTCTCTGCAGAAGTTACAGTCTCCACACTCTGGTCTCATGCAGGCTTCACAGCGCTTACACCTGCAGAAAAAGAAAACATCACAGCAAATGGATGATCACTGAAGACAGATGAATCATACACTTGCACAATTATATTAATTATAAAAAGTTTACAATAGTAGGATATTGGTGTTGGCGCCAAACTGGGTTTTGCTGAGCTTATTTGACAAGCATTACTACAAAGCCAATCTTTACTTGACATGACAAAATGTGTTTCTCACACACGCTTTGTTACCTGACCCTGCGCCGTCTCAGCACTGACATGGAGGAAGCTGGTTTCTGTGGTCGTGGGATGATGGGAGTGGAGGAGAACTTAGGGCGAGGAGGAGGTGGTGGAGGAGGAGGAGGCTGGTACCATGAGGGCTGATGGAGAGGAGCAGAACATTTAAGAAGGGACGGTTAAGTTAACAGTACTAAAAACAGCCAGCATTTGTTATGAACACTGGGTCCCAATATGTACAATATTTGATAAATGATGAAGCGGCAAGATGAAGTAGCATTTGCTCATATACCCGAGTGGACTCATCAGGAACTGTCAATTAAAACATAATATTACAAATATTTGATTAATTTGTTTTATCCTGAGCCCTGTTCCTCGTACGTGGTTTACTAACATAGCTGGATAATTTCCAGGATAAGATGACGTAGATCAGGCGTTCGTTTTCACGAAACCAGATTAGATTAATCACCATAGCAACACATTGAAATCCCCTAACCTGCTCCATGGCAGGTTTACTGAAAGTTCACTGGATAGATTGGCCACTCCCACCAGAATAAAAAGCAGCTCCCTTCCCCATTGATGAAAGAGCAATATTAATTATATTAGTTTTATCGGGAGATTGCCTGTATTTCTGTCGAGATTTCTGTAGAGATTTCTGTAAAATACTATCAAATTCAATTACCTTTTCTAATTTTCTTGCTTTTAAATAGAATGTGCAGTCTCCCCAATGCATTTGTGTTCATTAAAATACAATTTATTTGAAGAATTTTGAGGTTTACTCACCTTTTTAAAAACCCACTGCTATTATTATGAACATAACTGTATATACTGATCCGCCCATACACATATTCAAACTCCTAGTTATATATTGATCTACACACACATGCATGAATGTACACATATATAGTACATGATACCTGCATACAGTACATATGTACATATATCATCCTATACAAATTGGTGCATAATATAACTAGCAGGCACATTTAAATAAACATAATCTGATTGATTTGGGTGATGGGGCACTTCAAATTAGCTGATACATTTACCCAACACTGGCACATTTACTTGTCTGATATTTTGGACTGGGTAAGTGATTCTAGTTACGTGGCGTTATGTTGCATTCACAACAGGAAGTGTTGCGAATATTCACTATGCTTGAATGTGAAAGCACCATTAGATTTTTCCATGATTATGGACTTAAATTCATCATATGTAGTCATAATCATCTTCTGCTCGTCAGCGGAAATAGGCAGTTTATCTGAGTTTATATCATAAATTTGGGGATTGACTTTTGTCCCATCTGAATAGGAGCGAGCACTCGCAATTATCCTGTCAACTAACTCCGATTAGAATGAATGAGACCATATGAGGGCGGATCCACCTTTGTGGAACCGACATATCCTATCGACAGTCATCTCGTTAGGTTAAGCTGGATAATAGGACATTTGATCGACTTTGTTGAACCACAGAAAAGGGCCCTGGTCAAATGGTCAAGACTCAGATAAATAAACAAAGAAGTGAAGACTGCTTACCCTCTTTGGCCACTTGACGATAGGTTTTCCTGTGTAGGATAGGTTGGGATTGTCATTGGCATGTTCCTTTAGTAGAGCCTGCAGGACAGAATAGACACAAGTGGTGGGAGAGAAAGTGGGGGACATCATTAACGTCAGCATTTCCATTTTTATTTATTCCGTCAGCAAAATCACTGACACACCCAAAAACCAGTTATACCTTGATGTGTGTGATGAGTGCCGGGGCATTGTGTATGCCTGCTGGGACACACTTCTTGTTGGAGGGCAGAGCCTCTAGTTTACCCAGCAGGTTCCACATTCCTTCCAGCTCAAGGGGAGTCAAATTAACTTTTACTGCAGGCTTCTCAGATTGCTGCTCTAAGGCCTCTTCTTCACTGCTACTCTCCTCCTCGTCGTCCTCTTCCTCATCGTCGTCCTCATCATCCTCCACCTCCTTCACCTGCTCACTGGCTAAATCTGAGCCAGACGGCTTCTTCAGACCTGACGGAAGGAATGAAATGCACAGTATATTTAAAAACAATCTACAGGGAAAACCCCCATCATAACAACTATTCATATGTACATCTAGCCCCTCTATGTTTGCCTGTGTTCATACCAATGCCCAGTGTGTGCTTCTGAAACTCTGGTGTAAGGTAGGAGGTCTTTGTCGTGCTGAAAACGTAGCGTTCCAACACATACCAGCACATCTCATAGTAGAAGGGGTAACGGAACTTCAAAGGAACCTGTGGTTGAGGTAAAAGAGGTACTTTATCATTATGCAATCCTTCACTTATTGTCACTTACACCTAACAAGAGATATTGATTTCCCGACCCGCGTTCTGTCTTCTATATTACAGATGTTAAGTTGCATTGGGATGTTGAAGCTGTGCAGGAAGTTTCCTCCAAACACCATAGAGTCCGTAGGGGTGTAGACTGCATGAATCCAACCTGAGCATAAAGCACACAATAATATTCCATTTTTGTCACATTGTTAAACAATATAGTTAGTGTGTGCATGTGAGAGAGATTTTAAAGTAGACCTGAAGGTATGATGAAGGTGCAGCCCTGCTTCAGCTCAATCCTCTGACAGTCAGATGCTCTGTCTCCAAGGAAAATGTCTCCCTGTTTTCCCGACAAAACCCAGTTCTCATACAGCTCCAGGTTCTGAGGGGTAGGCGGGATCAGCCAGAACACCTGAAAACACACAACTGCAATTCAAACCACACCCCATGCCAACAACACATGGTCACTTTCTAGTTGTTTACCAAGTAAAACAGAAATTCTACAAGTCCTATTATAGAGTTACATTTTCATTTTTTTTCCTCACCATTTTAAATCTTTTTGTGATTCTGTCAATCTTACCCAGTTAATAAATTCACCAACTCGTCCAAATCTTAAGTGCCCTGAGAAGTCCACATTGATTGATTTGATTTTAACTAATGTTCCTCATAAATTCTCAGCTGTTGCTGTTTTCTCCAATGACCTAAGTAATAATCGTGTTGTTGTGCAAGTGGGAACACTTAGGTCCCCAATTTAAAACCACGGATCATTTATCAGAGGAATCTTAATTTTAATGAACAAGGGTTTCATCACAATTTGTTCAATTTTAATTGGAGGAGAATAAAGCTAATCCCTGATGTGGAAGCAGCCTGGTCTTATTTTAGTGATGGTTTTTACACAAATCATGAATATACATGCCCTTTTTAAAAGATAGGGTACAAGGACGTGAAAATCCCTGGTTCTCTTCTGATCTAGCGTACACTAGTCATGAGCAAAATCTAGTTTGGGCTAAGGCAAGAACAACTGAATATTATTAAATTATGTATTATTAAACGATCAGAGGAGATTTTGAAAAACCATAAAATCCCTCTGTGAGCAAGAACTCACACGTTTTACCTGTTTTTATTAAGGGTGCTGTCCATGATAAAATGGAGATACTAAATTGTTTCAACACTCATTTCATATCTTCTGACGCACTGTTTGACTCTTGTGGTCCAAGGTCTGTGAACCCTTGTACTGATATTCCAGTTTATACTGGTCAGCCTTTTAATTTTTCCCCTTTTCCTGTGCAGGAAGTCCATAAAGCCCTAAAAACTCTAGATCAAAGGAAACCTTCAGGGCTTGATTGTATACAACCTTACTTTTTAAAACTAGCTGCTGATTTTGTTGCAGAGCCATTTGCATATCTTTTTAATCTGACAAGAAAAAATAATGAATTACCAATGATATGTAAATCAGCTTTTGTTCTCGCACTGTTGAAAGGTGGTGACCCATCTATTTTAAATAACTATAGGCCTATATCAAACTTATCTGTATTTTCTGTATCTAAAATTCGAGAAACACTTGAGCGCAAACAGCTAAAGGAGTTCTTGTACACCAATGCCATTTTATCAACATATCAGTCAGGCCTAGGAAAAAAAAAATGGCACTACAGCTGCACTGAAAGTGGTAAATGACATTTGTGTTGCTCTTGAAAAGAAGCAACATTGTGCCTCACTGTTTATTGATCTGTTCAAAGCATTTGACACAGTTGACCACAATGTTTTAAGGCTGAGGCTCCTCAACTCAGGGCTCTTGGAAAAGTGGTCGCTTGGTTCACAAGCTCCCTGGGGAAAAGGCCACAGTGCATCAGATATGAGGGTCTATCCTCTGATATGTATGTTACTGTCTGTAAATGTGTGCCACGAGGATCTGTATTAGGTCCACTTTTATTTACTATTTATATAAATAATCTGGCTGACTAACTGTCACTTCTATGCTGATGACACTGTGATATATTGCTGTTTGTCAACTCTTGTGCAGGCAATTGATCTCTTGCACAATGCTTTAAATGTTGTTCAAAATGAAAGTTGTTCTAAATCCAGATAAGATAGGTTGGGTCAGACAACTCTCGCATGATTCGCAAGGGTATCCACCCCCGTGATTCCGTCAGATTCCTGATGCCCCCCCACCATGAATCATGGCTGTCTGGAACTGGTCCTCCATGCTACGATGGACTGTGGCTATCTGGATTGTGGTCCATGCCTATCACTCTTTACATGAATATGAAAAAAAAAAAATGAAAAAAAAAAAATCACATAATGTGCTGTAACTCTGATACGTTGCGCATTCTGGTTACATGACATCTATTGCTTCTGTCCATCCGGGGAGAGGGATCCTCCTCTGTTGCTCTCCCTCAGGTTTCTTCCCCTTTTTTTCCCCTGTGAAAGGGTTTTTACTACCTTTATTTAGGGGATTTTTTCCTGATCTGATGTCAAGTCCTGGGACACGGTGTACAGATTGTAAAGCCCTCGAGGGCAAATCTTGTATTTGTGATTTTGGGCTATACAAAATAAACTGAATTGATTTGAATAGATAAGACAAAACTTATGCTGTTTTCAAACAGTCGAAGTAGGCCACAGAATATTCCTTCGGTGGTCACTCTTGAAGGAAATGAAATAGTGGTTGTTGACGCTTATAAATATCTGGGCATCCTGATTGATGATTCCCTCACTTTTCAGCCACATGTACAGTACCTAGTGAAAAGGTTGAGGTTAAAACTGTTTTTTTTTCCCAAATAAGCTGTGCTTTTCAAATAATGTTAAAAAGCGATTAGTTGCTGCTACTTTTTTGCCTGTATTGGACTTAGGTGATCTTCTTTATATGCATGCCTCTGCTAGTTGTCTATGTATGATGGTCGCAGCTTACTATGCTTCATTGCGGTTCATTACAAACTGTAAAGCTTTGACTCACCACTGTGAGTTATACTCTCAGGTGGGATGGCCTGCTTTGGCCACCCGTAGGCTCTGTCATTGGTACACTTTTATTTATAAGGCAATCCTTGGCTTGCTCCCAAACTACCTGTGCATTTTCATTATGCAGAGAAGTGTCGGACAACACTTTTTGCATTCTCAGGACATTATGCTCACTGTCCCGAATGCCAGAACGGAAAAGGGAAAAAAGGACTTTTGTGTGCTCTGCCCCCTCAACATGAAATATGTTGCAGAATGTTTTAAAGCTCAAAGAACGGATACCACCGATAGCGTTTAAATCTAGAATTAAAAAAATAGAGGCAGGCTTGTTAAAATGTAAATGTTTCTTAAATTGACTGTTTAAGGTTATCTTGTTCTGTGTTTTCTGTCTGTAACTGTGTTTTTTTTTAATGCTGCTGCCGTCTCCTTCAAAAAAGAGATTTTTAATGGGACTCTCCTGGTTAAATAAAAGGTTAAAAAAAACATAATTAGTTTAACAAATAAGAAGATCATATATGTTTTTAGTTTAACATCCACCCTTTTCATGACCCTAAATCAGAAACTATAAGGTCACTGGAGGAATCGTCTATGGCCCCACCTTTCCTCCTCTGAGTATGTGGTACCACACAGAGGTCCCTCCAAAGTCAATGTGAAAGTCTGTGTAGCAGCCCTCGACGCTCATCAGACAGTATCTGCAGAGACACGCAAACAGTATATTCCGATGTCATTCAATTTATTTAATCCAACCAATTTCATCAAAATAAATAATACTTTTTTTTCCTCTTAAAGACTTGACTTTTAAATGAAAGCGAACATGGGGAACTTACTTCTGAACTTTGGGGTATTGCATGTCAGTGATTGAGTTAGTTGAGTCTCTCTGTCTCTCCTTCAGATGACGAGGCCACATGTTGTCCACCCAGTCTATTAGATCTACCTACACAAACAAACAAACAAACAAACAAACAAACACACACCAGAGATAAAGGCAAACGGAACGACAGAAACTTCATTTACAGACAATATACTAACATTTTGCGATTTTTCCTGTCGCTGCTAAAAACCTTTTGTTTACATGGGGTTTGTAGAATACACACGTACGTACATGCGTGTGTGTATGTGCTTACCGTGGCAGGTCTCCGGACCAGGTTTTCCAGTTTAGTGTGGCTAAACTCCAGGCTGATGACATTATAGAGCTTCTCTCTCTGAGACGGAGGCGTCTCATAGTACCGTGTCCACTGGGCCATGGACATCTCTGTGCCTTTCTGGGTGCTCACATCCATCACATCTATCATACGTCTGCTGCCTGAGAGGGTTTTTTTTTTTTTGCCAAAGGTTAGTCACAGCATGACAAAAGGAAAAACTGGTCAAAACAGCGGGATACTGGACACATTTGCAAGACGAATTAATTACCTAGCAAATACATATTTGTGTGTAAAATACAAAAAGGGCATAAAATAAAAATCAATGTTTTTACTCTTTTAATTCAAAAGGGTGGACACACATGAGAACACATTGGAATTACAGACATTTTCACCCAATTAGTACTTCTTTTCTTTTCAATAAACACGTGTGGGGCATCGTTCTTGTCTTACTTAAGTGGGAAACATGTGTTAATAGAAAAAAAAAGCAGAATGAGCAGGATTTCATAATAACTTATGACCTCATGTACCCTGGCCTTAAGATTTTGCTGTGTTTGGGACATAGGAATCAGGTGCCATATCATAAGCAAGCATCCAGAGGAAGTTGCAAAAATAGCGTAAACAGCGGCTGAAAACTATAACACTAAACAAAACGCCACGCAGACAAAGCTTGTTTCAAAACGTGTGAATCTGGGGTTGGCGTTCCCTACTCGCGAGCACTCTCACTACGGTCAGTGGGCCAAATTATGCCTCGAGTCAACTTCTGGTGTCATTGAGGGGAGGAAGGGCCAACTTTGTGTAGTTGTCTTCATCACTATTATTGTCAGTCAAAAAAATAAATAAATAAATTTCATTAACTAAATTATTTCTCAAGAAACTATTTAACAAAGTTAAATTGTCATTGGTTTTGACTCCCATTGATGTCATTGATCCGTTATTGGCCGGGAGGCAACTGTTTCCTATCAACATGTCATCACATGTTGATAGGAAACAGTTGCTCCCCGGATTAAACCGAAGACTTGCAGCAAAAATGCATTCATTAGGGAAGAAAAATCTTACCAACAAACATCTTGACGTCATTGACGGTGAAGTCAGGATCGGGCATCCTACAGAATGATCATCATGAGGTTACTGACATATTGAAAGTCTGAGAACATGTAAACAAAAAGACTTGATAAAAAAAATAATGTAGATGGAACAATAAAAGGATGAAGAGGAAAATAAAAAGGATGCCTACTTGAGTCCCAGTCCATCGGGCTTCTCAAACATGATGGGGTCCCTCAGGCCGCCTCTCTGAATGAACTCATATGATAAGTCTAAAAAATACAAAATATCAAGAGAAATGTTCAAAAGCCTTTTCTATCATTCACTCCTGGTCGTTACGTTTTCCAAGTTTCCTGATTTCTGGCTGAAATGGTAGTTGCAAAAGACAAGTGTCCCAGCAACCGACCAGACACAATAAAAGTCTTAAAATGGCTTTAGTCACCATTTAGTGCCAAATGAGGCACCAGAATGATGATTGAGCTCCTGGCCTACTGATTGCAAAATGTATATTTTGCAGTACTACGAATTAAATATCTGTGGTTACAGTCCGAGGAAGAAATTATGCATCGAGTCAATACAAACATTTCTGGCTGCTGCAGCGTCACATTTAAAGCAGTTAACTGTCAAACCATGCAATGACTGATATTATGAAGTAATGACTTCTTATGACTTTCACCTCATATCTCTCAGACTGACATCAATTAATTGCCATAAATAACTGTAAATCCTCCACCTCCCCAGTAGCCCAAGGTGTCCCCCAAGGTTTCGTGCATCCTTCCCCTCGGACAAATCATTCCTCGCCATGGTCTCGATTTCCACTGTTACACAAATGACACCCAACTCTATTTCTACTCCAAAACCATCACCTCAATCAGCGCTACAAACAAAATTATTAACAAACTTCAATATGTTCAGAACTCTCTCGCTGACCACCACCTGCCGCTATGACCACATCGCCCCGGTCCTACTCAACCTTTACTGGTTCCTAGTCAAATACAGGATAGACTTTAAAATCCCTAAAAAAGCCCTAAACAACCTGGCCCGTCCTTACCTTTCAGACCTCCTCGCCCTTAACGCCCAACTTGTTACCTCAGGTCCGCCGATGTGAACACTCTGAAGACCATCAGCACTAAGCGCCGGACCTCGGGTGACAGGGCCTTCTCAGCTGCAGCACCTTCCTCCTCTGAAACACCCTCTGCGTCTACATCCGTCAGGTTCCCACCTTATCGCCCTTTAAGCAAGCCCTCAAAACACACCTCTTCAAACTCGCCTTCACCTGCTAAAGCCCTGCTCCATAACCTCCACGTACTAACCTCTGCTCCACATCATTCACCTGCTGACCCCTGCGCTAACCCTTGCTCCACACAAGGACTGCAACAACGAATCGATAAAATTTGATTATTGAATAAAGTTGTCAACGATATTCATTATTGGTTCGTCGTGTAGCGCGATTATTACGGTACTAAATAAGTGGCTGAGATGTTTGAGTATTGAACAAAAAAGTTGAGTGGAGCGCAACAGACAGAAGGTCCAGGAGGTTCTGGTGCAGCCCGTTGTATCCTCTCATATGTCACTGCATCGTCGCTTTTGCTACAATAACTTAGAAGCAATGTGTAAATATCTCCTCTGAGGTGCAGAACACCAATCTGTGTTCAACAGTCCGGTATGATGTGGCTTCATGACATGCAGAGGAAGTGTTCCTTGAATTTGTGGTTCAATTAATTAATAACCTTTGTTTAGGTAAAGTGCAGTCCGTAAGTTACCCGTTGATGCACTGAGGAGTTCAGTCCATGATTTGCATTTCTTTATTTTCTATGAATTCTTTACTGTTAAGATTTTCCACTGTGAATTTGCACAGAGCAGATTAGTTTGTAGCAGATAAATATAGCAGGAAGTAAATAGAACAGAAAACAGCAGGCCTGGTTGTTGCTGCTGGATACCCAGAGCTACTGCATGTGACTTAAGCAAATGTAGTTATAAAAATAAAAGAGGCATGGGTGCAAATTAATGCTGTACTTGAGATTTTACATAAGTGTTTTTAAATAATTTAAACTGTAACCTACAATTAATTATTAGCGACCGATTCACGCTTTGTGTTATACCAACGTTAGCACTGTCTGCCAATCGGCTCGTAGTTCAGTCACTGCGAGCTAAACACTCAACAAAATCACAAGTGTTTGCGGTTCTGGCTCAATGGTGGAATGAGCTCCCCATTGAACTAAAACCATATTTTTCAACTACCATTGAATAAGGAAAATAGCACCGCAGTAGTACTTAAATGGCACTTTGATAGCTTTTTGTAGTTTAACTTTATTGAAGAAATTGTACTTTCTTGATTCTTGTTGTTTTGAGTTTCATTCTAGTTGAATGCACTTATTGTAAGTCATTTTGAATGAAAGTGTGTGCTAAATGAAAAGTAATGTAATGTCTAACCCAGCAACAAAAAAGGAAATGGAATGAGCTTTGCGTTTTTCACCTGCAAAACATGCTCCGTCTAAGTAGTGCCTACTGAAACAGTCCGAAGCAATTAAAGACGACAGGCTGCACACCTCCAACTTCTCAGCGTTGTAGTCAACATATTTCACTTTCGCCGTATGCAGACTTATGCTGCGTTCACACCAAAAGCAAATATTCGTGCCGCGTTTACTGCGTCAGTTTACTCGCTCAACAATAAAGCTAAGTTCAGACAAAAAGTGCCACGAATGTTACTCTTGCCTAAAAGGGGAAGTGGATTACCTCCTTAAAACGGTTATTGTTTTACGCCATTCCCCATGTAAATAACCACTAGTTCTGCTTTATACCTTAACTCTATTGTGTCTGGATTTGTAATATTATCAGTAAGTCAGACACATAACAGTGTCTGACTTACTGCCGCTTCAAGCACTACTTTAGGTGGACCAGCAGCAGTTTGATTCACACAACTCAGCGTCAAGAGTTGGAAAATTTTAACTTGCGCGTCAAAAGTGTCATGCCCGGCGGAAAATTAGCTTTTTCGCAACCTTCCACGTCCGTGCATTGACTTTGCATGCAATCTACTCCCAAATGTAATTTGTGCCGCGTTTGGTGTGACTGCAACATAAGACTTCTGCAGCTGATCAGATTACGATATCTTCATCAATTATTGTGCGACTTCTTTATTTAAACACTTATAGTTTGTTGTGCTTACCCCAGTATTCAGTGAGTAAGTGAGTTAACCTTAACAAACTTTGAATAAACTTTTCTAGGATATGAAAACATTGAAATTGTCAATTTGGACTTTGCTTGCCTACCTCTTCCTGCCATGCGCAGAATCCGGTCAGAGCTGAACCTCTGACTGTGGACTTTCTCCTCAAGGTCAAACATTCTTCTTCCATCAATCTCCTCATCTGAGATGCCGTCGTCATGGTAACGTCGCCGAGTACCGACCCGCTAGGGATACGGAAGGAAAGGAGCATGGGTAAAAAATATATAATGAGACGTAGGTGACAGAGTAAAAAAAATGGTCGAACAAAGAAACAACGGAATCCATCAAATGAAACCTGTTTCTATTCCCAAAAGAGCTTTGACAACCAACTACAGTCTGTAAAATGGATGGATATATACTTTATTCATACCCAAGAGGAAGTTTGTTAATAGAGGTTAAAGCTCTACCAAGAGTTGCTCAAAACATTAGTTCAGCAATTATTCATAGTCACATAAAAACATGCGCTAAGTAATTACAGTTAAAAATGGCCCCAGTGGAGACCAAATCAGGACACAAAGATAAATGGAAGCACCTATCAAGTACAAACAGTGACTTATATTGTTTATAGTGGTGGGCCGTGCATTTTTGACCTGAGCCTTCTGATATTGTTTACATAAATACACACTTATACTTATTAATGAACGGTGCACGTTGTTCACAATCAACAATAACTAGTCACATTTAGTTATGTATCCGAGGGTTGTTTTTTAGACTTAATTTTATTAATAAAACACGATGCTGCGTAGTTTGCACAAGACAACCATTTTTATTCTCGTTTCACACTTCACTAAAGCCTTTCCTCTCCTTACGTTTTCTATTTCACAATACAAGCCCAAGAAACGTACATCAGAACACTGCTTTGTAGAGAACTGTTCAAGTACTCAATATAATAGCTGAGAGTTATAACAAAACAGATTGACATCACGTTTACATCTTCTCACCATGTATTTATGAACAACCTAGTTTTATGTTCGTGTAGTTATGCAAAATGTGAAGTTCTCATTAACTGTTGCCATCTTTATCCTGGGAGGGCTTCAAAACGCAGATATATCAGTCTATATTTTTCGACGCTCTGTCTCTGTCCGCTGGTGGGAGTGTGCCTACCTGTGTGCGTGCACATGTCTGGGCATATTGGGGCAGAACTCTGCCGTGTGTGATAACGAGAGCAGAGGAGAGTTTTAAACGCACAACCATGTAGAGAGAAATGCCAATGCCGTTGTGTAGATAAGATACATAAAATAAGGCCATTTAGTTTGTTTAGGATAAGAACAAGGTGTAGACCTGTTTTATAGGGAAGGTACCCTTAAATGACTTCTGTTGTGATCTGGCATTATAGAGAACAATGTAAACAAGATTAACTTGACCTTCAAGGGGGGTGGAGGGTGTCGTTGGACGGACAGAGAGTCCTATGCATTATTCAGGTGTGGTCTTCAAATCTTGAAGCTTCTGTTGGAACTCTGATCTTTGGTTCTTCCAATAACTTTTTGATTGGATTCAGGTCAGCTGATTGGCGAGGCCAGTCTAGTAGATTTATTTTCTTTCTCTGAAACAAGTTGAGTTTCCTTGACCGTGTGTTTAGAATCATTGTTTTGCTGAGATCGTTTTATCTTCATCATCCTGTTGGATGGCAGCAAATTTAGATCAATAACATCGTGGTAAATTTTTCCATTCATCCGTCCTTTAATTATATAAAGTTTGCCAGAGCTGTATGATGAACAGCAGCCCCAAACCATGATGCCCCCACCTCCACCTTTACTGCTGATCTGGTATTTTTGGAGTGATGAGCAGTGCCATACGACCACCGAACATGATGTATTACGGTATCCAAAGAGTTCTAGTTTGGTCTCAGCTGACCAGACTATATTCTCCCATTATTTCACAAATGTTGTGCAGCAAACTTTAAACCAGCTTCAACATGCTTTTTCTTCAGCAATGAGCAAGCATACAGGCCATGGTGGTTGAGTGCATTACTTATTGTTTTCTTTGAAACAATTGGACTTGCTAATTCCAGGTATTTCTGTAGCTCTCTGCAAGTGGTAGTTGGCACTTGGACAAATCTTCTAATAATTATTTTTACTACTATCAGAAATCCTGCAGGGAGCACCTGGTAATGACCTGTTTATAGTGAAATTATGTTCCTTCCACCTCCGGATTATGGACCCAACAATGAAGTTTAGAAATCTTGAATTCTTCTGTAACCAAAAGTATTAGTATGTTTGCAACAATAAGGTTGAATCCAAGAGAAAATTTAAGAAAAGAGCTAAAGTTTAGAGTTCAAACAAGAGGCCCACAGAAGCTTCAAGATTTGAAGACTTGAAGTTTGTGTGGAAGAATGGGGCAAAATCCTACCTGAGCAATGCATGAGACTAGTTTCTCCAAACAGTCTTGAAGCCGTCATACAAACAAAGGCTTTTGTACAGAGTACTAAATTATTTTCAGTCAGTGTGTTCCATACTTTTTCTCTGTGTCATTCCATTTTATTAGACATAATTTATTTTTCATTTTTATTAGACATAATTTAATTTCTGAATTTATTTGTTTAGTTTTCTTTGCTTGTATGGATTACTTAGGTTGGTACCAACATCGGGTGAAAATGTCATGTCAATAGCACCTTTTGAAATATTTTTACTGAGAGAAATGGTGACGTATTTAATACATATTTTACTCGCTGAATAACTGATACATATGGAAGCCCGTTTCAGCCACACACAAAAAAGTCATGATTATGAGACAAAAAGCCATAATTATAAGCTAATAGAGTCAAAATAATGGAATAGTAAGTATGCATGCGCTTCAGTACCGCTGACTTTTATCCTTTCTGTTATCTGCGGTGGTCTCTTCCCCTTACTGGTGTAACCATGCAAATGATATGCAAGCGTAACTGTTGACATTTTAGCTCAACAAATATTAGCAGTGCTATTAATGTAGCTGTTGCATGCGTTTCTCAAAAGAGGGCTACCGGTACGACAGATTCCACATAGTCAAGAAGTGGTGTCATCACAGCCATGATGTCCTACTAACGCTAATGCAGTATGTTGAAAAGCAACGGACATATTGTAACTGTGCACCGAATTGTCCTCTATCGTTTAGACAGGCGCTTTGCGGAGGAAAGTGTGGAGGTACTGTACCATTTAGAGAATGAAGAACAACAGTGAGTCTCAAGCATATTGTAGCGACCTTTGGTCAGGAAAGCTACGAGACTTTATCTTGCATATTGTGTAATTTATTTGGGAATAGAACACAGGATACTGTGGTCCGTAGTCTTCGCCAACAACAGTCAACACCGTTAAACGTTCTCTTAATGTGCCTCAAACTTCGCTCCTGGTAACTCTCCATAGGTAGCAACACATACCACCTCACTCGCTCCACCGTGCTCATGAAGCCAGCCACCCCATAAGTAGCTAGGATGAGATAGTTTCACAGCTACACAGGTCATGAGATCTTCACTGACCTCCTCAACTCAGAAATTGCAACAATCGTTCTTAACTAGAACTCCTTCCTGTAAACACTTCCTGGATGCAGTCCCTCAGTGTACAGCGGCAGAGATTGTTTGCACCCTGTGGGCCTGGAAAAGGTTTAAGTCTGCCTTGAAGAGTGCTTGTTCAAGGATTTCCGATGTGATGAAGATGACTTTATTATCTCATGACTTTTTTTCCTTTGTGGCAGAAACAGGCTTCCATAGATATACCAATCTATAAAACCCTGCAAGTAAACACAGCACCCATTTTTCTGGTATATGAATTCAAATTAGTTGTTGAATTAATAAATGAAAGCTGTGTTCATAAGGGAGAACATACATCATTTTTAAACTTACCAGCCTTTTGCTGCACCTTGGCTTGGAAGCATCCATTATCACTGGAAAACCCACCTCTACCCAACTAAATGCAGGTACTATTATTTAACAACGCGAAGTACTACGGTAAAATAGTCAAATATGCACCTTTAACTGTGTGGCTATGCCACCCAGCTCCATTGGACCGTAAACAAGCAGCTGGAAGGCGCGTGTTTACAATGCTGGCTTTACTTATCAGTTAACTTTGCTTAAGTTATAACAAAAAAAGTTGTAAGTCTCAGTCTCCTGACTAGCTAATTGAGATGATAATAAGCGACGTTATTTGTTGGCTTTTTGCACCTTTAAACTCACCAACGCAAATTGCTCCTGTCCTAACGTCTCCTTACAGCGAGTAAGTTCACACTGATTCGGTAAAACAACGTCGGCTGGATAAGGAAAGCTCTAAAGAGGCCAATGTCTGCGCCACACTGAACGGAAGTGTACTTTTAAAATACAATTCCCACCATTATAAAATCAAGACTCTCAATAATCGAGCTTTGTGCCTTGCCTTCACAAGTCGTGTCCAGCTAATGTTTTCTTTTGGTAACGCGTTCTGCAAATATCGATAGAAAACTCAACACGAGCTGAAGTCGTAATAAATAGCAGGATGCAGATATTTATAATGCCCGGACAGTAAAAATTATTACATTGGTTGCTACGGCTATTTCTAGTATAGTATAAAGTTAATGCGGTTTCTGAACAGGCGCCATTTTCCATCCCATCACAAAACATCACAATATCCCGCCCACCATAGTAGATTGGACCAATCACAGCTAATCCGGCGAGGCATTCATTGGACTACATAAGTGTCACTCAAGCAAACTATTTGCAAACTGTGATTGGACAAGTATAACCAATATACATATATAGTAGCTGGCAAGCGACCAATAACAGCACAATTTGAAAACAAAAAAAACCTTACTGACTGGACAAACACACAATCAGTCAAGAGGAGAGGCCAATCACGCGATGATACAAACGCATTGACCACCACCCCGTTATCCTAAATAGCTAGTCATTACTCAAAAATAACAAGAATTACCTTTTAAATAATGAATTCGATAATGCTTACCCCCATATCCGCACAGGTCCGTCAGTTTACAAACGCCGTCAGTAATCCGAGATGTGTGTGACGTATTCTGCGCCCGGTGTTTTAGCTCTAAAAGGGTCGCATCGAAGAGACACGTTTTGTAGCCTTCACCTCAACGAGGAAGTGCTTGGAGGTCCATAAATGGAAGTGTACTTTACATGCGCTATCAACGATTGGCTGGAAAATGTTGCATCGCTCTTGTGATTGGTGGCAGGGACTTGTCTCTCAAAACACGTTCATTTTGAGTACGGCGAGAGAGAGGAATATGGCAAATGCGCAGCACGAATATAAACATTGTAAATAATCGCTTACACGCAAAATAAACAACAGTTTCATTTTATTTTAGTCAAAACTGCACTAACTTACAAAAGAACAATACAACAACAACCTAATAAACTGCTACAAACTGGCGGGGCTCAACTAATGCAAGCAGGAAAAGAAGAACGCACAAAATCCAGTAACGTTACATGTTACAAGTGTCACACGAGCTAATATTAATAATGGTGAACAGAGTGGCCGATGTGTTGACATGGTTGGCCATTAGTCTTTCTTCATAGAACATCAACCATGAATAATATTTTAAGCAGTTCAACATCAATAGTACAATAAATGAACAATCCTCCTTCATTTCATTGAAAATACTTTAAATAAAGGCCCACTATGGAGTCATAGCAGGTATCATTATATGCAGTCAGTATCATAAGTATTAAGTGTATGGGGACAACACCAAGAAACAACTGCCAATTTTTGTCAACATTCCTATCTTTTCGCTGTTCTGATGTATTTGAAAAGGCAGACCCTTAACACTAATTAGTGTGTTAGAGTAATCAGAGAAAGTAGTTCATGGGGCAATAATAAACTCTCATAGGTTTGACAGCATCATAAGGAATCTTTCCCTCCCATTAAAAGGGATAATGAGAAGTCAAAACCTACTTTTCTCATATGTAAAAAGTGGACACAAGTGTACATAAATGCAAATAAGATAGCCTGCTAGGACAGAATTTAACATGAATTGTAAATATATTTGTAACCCCTTGGCTTTCATACAGTGCCATCTGGTCATCATTTCTACTTTTCCAGCTGATCTAAACTCAACTGTCCACAAAAGTTCTCAACATATCATTTACTGACAAATCCTGCACATGACACCATACAAATTTATATTAATACTGCAACAGTAACGATAGCTTCTTATCACAGTCAAAGATTAAAAAAACAAACATATATCCCAAAATTCGATTTACAAGGGATATACAGTCAACTGATATGTAATGTATTAGGCGTTGCTCTACAATACATCTCATATTTATCATGAATTAATGTGATTTGTGTTTGAACTATTGGTCTGGTGGTTCAACTACAGATGAGGTAATTTTGTGGTTGTGGCGTATTGGATGTTTATGTAATACAGTCTTTTAAAGGTGTCTCTAATATTTGTTGATACTTTGTTCACCTCACTAACATCATGTGACTCTCAATGAATTCTGCAACTGACCAAGACTGCTAATCAATTTAATCTACATGCACATGAGTCATATTAAGGTCTCTTCTTAGGCCATCGTTCCATTCAGATTATCTTTAATTTAATTAATTAAAAGCTTAAGACAGTTGTCATAACTGGAATAAATGGAAATATTTGCAGCCTCTATTTCCATTTCTATTTTAAATTAGTTGAAATGACAGTAGGCTCTATATTGTGACCATCTGAGAGCAATGCTGCTCTGTCTCATCCTCCTATACTCTGTGGACTCAGCTGGTGGGTGGCCTCCTTCCAGTATTCTATTTGAAAAAGCTGAAGACAAACGAACCCAGTATCAAGGCCAAGATCACACAGCAGCAGAAGATCATCATTTGTTTCTGGAGAACAGGAGGAAAACGGATAGAGACAGAAGGGAAGACGGTGTTGCATTATATTTCTTATTTAGAATCATATTATATCAATTATAACAGTCTTGAACAATGTTAACTATTTGGGTAATTTCATTCCAACTTTGTGTGTAAAATATAAAATTCGAAATGATTATACTGCTTGACCAAAGTTGATTTTCTGAGAAAGGCATGTTCGTGAATGAGAAAACAATGATGACAATGAAAACATGGACTTATTTATGAATACCTGTAGTCGAGTGTGGAGATATTCATTCTCAAAGAGGCATTTGAAAAGTCAACAAAATTACCAATTGCAATGTGGCCTCCTAATATCACAGGTAAATGCAACTCCTGGCTTCATCTTGAATTTGTGATAAATCAGTAAATGCATGTTATATTATATGATATATAATATTATGTTATATGATATTAAAATCTATTGGTCCTGAGGCTGTTACGACTTGATAATGTTTCAACAGGTCATTAATGTTACTGCCAAATCAGTCTCAACTTACCCTGCGCGCCTCTTGCTGGAATTTGGCTGCCTTTTTGGTATCAGCCACTGCTCTTTCTACGAAGCCCACTGACTGGTCCATGTTGCCCTCAATTCTGTCAATCATGCCACCCTGGAAGAGGGCAAGACAAGATGGAACAATGCCAGAGAAGAGAACAACGGTTGTCTGTCATATTGACCATTGACCATTTGAGTAGCAAGAAAGTGCTGCAACTCCTTTGTTTTGTCTTTTAGCTGAAGTATAAGTGGTGTTATGTAGGTGGACATCTGCTGCTGGTGTCCTTTACCTGCATTTTATCACACAGTTGCACAAATAAACAGATCACATGAGGCCAATATCTATTTGACTTTTAACTGTCCGGGCTTCCTGAAGCTTTAAAATTCCTATCCAGTGGATTTGATATCTACACCAGTTTTTCACATGTTCAATAGTAAGATGAAAATAGCAAAATTAAAGTTTTTTCCGGCTGGTAATTTTTCCTGAAAACCTAAAATACCACTTGTATTACTAGTGTATGTAAGAAGATTCCAAAAAGTTGATGACAGGGCTTTCTTTTATAAAAAGGAAAACAATTAAAGGCAACATAATCATCTCTTAATCTTTAAACCTGTGTAGAGCAATAGCACTAAAAAGACTATAGACTACTGTTGATGCAGCCTGTTAATATTAGCTGTAATATAGGGAGAGAGTTGTCTCGAAATGTTGGTTCGAATTACAGTTTTCAGATTTTTCCAATTTCCAAACTGTAAATTTGAATCTCCATAATGAGCTGTTGTCATCGTTGTGGTGGTGTGTACCTGATTCTCAACCAGCATGGCAATATCTACAAACATGTCATGGAGCTCTTTGATGCTGCTTTCCAGCCTCATGATGTCTTTGTGACGAGCCTCAATCTCATTCAGGGCCTGCTGGTTGATTTTAGAGTCCATAATCTGTGGAATGAAGGGTGTGCGGTGTAAGACACTTCAGAATGAAGTAGAAAAATGAGAATACATTAAAAAGATAAACACATAATAGAAACAGATCTTCAGAGAACAAATTCATATTGGTGGAATGATACAGGTGCACATGCTCAAACACCAAATTAAACATCTGGTCGAGTTTAACAGGGGGCTGACTCAATAGAAAAGCCAGACATTTTCAGGTCATGATCATGAAAGACAGATAATTCTCACACAATGAATTGTCTATTAAAGATTGATAATTGATTTTCTGTTGATCAACTTACTACTACCTGCGCCAGGCCGCCGAGAAGGGAAATATGTGTTGGGTGCCGAGTGTTTGTGCAAGGGCCTCTTGTGTTTGCTGTGATTCACACAGTTTGAAAAACATATTTTTTATTGACTGTTATATACCGTCATTCACTGCTGACTCCTCACTCCTCCTAACCGGCTGCGGCCACAAGTGATCAACAACTCCTTCGGATATTGTCTCAGTTAAGGATTAGGAGTTGTTCCTGCTCAGATCTGCACACCTTAGTAAACCCGCAAAAGCTGATTTGGTAGTGTTCCTGGTCTGTTTCTCCACCAACACTGATGTATATGATGGTGGCTCATTGGGGCAGTGCTAAGTGCGTGTGTGCAGTGAGTGTTTGTGGTTGAACGCAGTCTACTGAATGCACTAGTTGATTAATTGTTTCAGCTCTGGTTGTGCTATTTCCACAAAAAAGGCAGATTCACACTAATCTTCTCACCCCGGCAGTAAAGACAGCTGAGTTGCCTCCCTCCAGCATTTCTTCCAGTTCCTCGTCAGTTGTTGCTTTCCCCGCTGTGATGAACAGAAAGAAGAGTTGTAGTCGTGTTTTAGATAACCTGTTAACAGCTGAAAGGCCTGGTTCATACAGATGCTAAAGACGGACTGAGAAACACAGCTGCCAGTGCTTGGACTTGACAAAAGTAAAGGCACTTTACACTGAAGCATGGCATGTTAAGTGACAATAAGGCCAATATGCCTGTGTATAATCAAATTAAAGTTACAATAATGATGACAGCATGTTTACAGTGGCTTCAACCTGACTCATGTTAAAGGTTACCATGTGAAGTAGATTTCTACAATGGACAGAGGTGACATATTTCTGCCATATCAGTAACCTTTTTATGTAAACGATACACACACAAGAGTCATGGAAATCTCACAAACTGTCACACACTGTCAAAAAAAAAAAATGCAATAGTACATATATAAATCAATAGAAAAGTAATATTAAAATCTGACTGTAAGAGGTGAGAATTGGATTTATCCTAAAAGCAGATATAACACTTTTGACAACATGGAGCAAGCTGCAATGATGTGTGTACACACACACACACACACACACACACACACACACACACACACACACACACACACACACACACACACACACATATATATGATTGTTATATATATATATATATATATATATATATATATATATATATATATATATATATATATATATATATATATATATATATATATATATACCATATAGTTGTTATTACACTATTACAGCTTGCTTCGTGTTGTCATACCATGCTATAAGTTCACATAAAGCCTACACACACATCATCTTAATGAACAGGTATAGTCCCCATAATAGCACAAACCAAAAGTTACTACTGGCAAAATTAAGATACTTCTGCTCAACACCAAATATGTGTCCTTTTTATTGTTTAGTGTAAGTAATCATGCCATTCTTTTGTTTGTTTGTAATATGTAATAATTCATTGTAACTTACTGATTTCCAGCTGTCGGGCAATTCGTCCTTTGCTCTTATCTCTGAAGTCAACCTGAGCCTCGTTGTATTTTGTCATCACCTCTACAAACTTCTTCGCCAGGATAGCATGCTGGGAGAAACAACAATGTAGTCCTGTTGATTTACTTAAAAAAGTGAGTAAATACACAGGGGTCCCTCTATCAGAGGATCAGTAGTTCAATCCCCAGTTCCACTCGTCCATATTGATGTGTCAAACCCCAAATTGCACCTGTTTTGTGCATATTGTGTATGACTGTTAATTAGTCCTGATGGGCAGGTTGCAGGTGATTGAATGGGAATGAAGACAAGTAGTGTTAAAGCGCTTTGAGTGGTCGGAAGACTAGAAGAGACACGGACCTATTCACAAGTACAGGTCCGTTTACCATTTTCAATTTGGCACTATTTTGTAATATACCAATAGGATGTAACACTCAGGACAAGTTCATTCTTAAGGTAATACTTGCAGTTTGCAAAAAAGCTAAAACTAAGAATGACTAGGCAAGGAAGCAACAACGAAAGGAGAGTGTATAGTGATTGTAAAGGAACTGATCTTTTCTCTAATACTCTGTATCAATACATACAAGTATAAAAATGGTTATAAATATGGATATTACACAAAAAAGAAAAAAATACTTGGTATTATGATATTAGTGCCTACTACAAGAGGGAGAAGGGTAAGAGGGGAAGAACTTCCACCTAACACTCAGCATCCTTTAACTTTGATCCCCAGTTGTATTTACTGCTGAAGTTAAGTCACGTAAACTTCATCTAATGTTGTCATCTAATATTGTCAGACCTGTGATTTGCGTATCCTGAGGTCGGCTGAGGCCCTCTCTTCTGTTTTTGACTCAAGCTGGCGTTCAATACCTGATATGCACACACACACACAAACGCACGCACATACACAGACATACACGCACACACACGCACATATGCACACACGCACACACGCACACACACACGCGCACACACACACACACACACACACACACACACACACACACACACACACACACACACACACAGACAGAGTGAGAGAGAGAAAAGACAGATGCAACAAATACTGTGATTCTGTTGTTGTACAAGTCTGAGAAGATGAGACAGAAATACTTCTGGATTATAAATAAATATACTGTATGTCTAATCAAACATGACATATGTTGTGATTAACAGTGGAAGACGGCTGCTTTACTCTCACATGGCACTATTATTCTCAAACACTGTAGTTCCATGTTTTTGCATCTATGTACCACCACAAAATAAGGCAATAACATTTGGAAAAACAAAATAATAATAATAATGTATCCTCTATTAATCCCCTTGGGGAATTTTTTTTTTGGATTTGATCCATCCTTGATTGAGGAGCAGTGGGCTGCCCTGTGAGGCGCCTGGGGAAAAATATATACATATTTTATGCTATTTAAAGTGGGAAGTACTTTCCTGTAAGGTTATAAAGCAACAAAAACAAAGACTAGGCCTGTGAGGAATAAATACTGACTCTTAAGTTTGTTTCTTGCATTGTTGGCTGACTTCTTGATCTCATTGGTGAGGGCTTCAACGTCATTTTGTGTTTCTGAAAGAGTGATAACAGAGATTATAAAACACTCATAAATAACTAAAAGTAAAAGAGTTGAAGGTGAATACGTGTGTGTTTGTTACTCTGTTCAGATGTGGGGGCCGACAAGATGGTGGAGTAGAGTTTTTTTATTTCCGTGACGCTCTCGTCAATCTTGTCAATGCTGCTGCGAATATCTTCCGACTGATAGACACACACATACACACATGCACATGCATTCTTTCATCAGTAAGCAAGAAATATATTTTCTTTTGGAAATGTGAGAAATAGACAGACTGACACAAATAGAACACCTGATTGAAGAAATCATCCATGAAAGCCTCGCTCTCCACAGTAACCTCAATGTCATCGCCTCCAACATCACTCTTCTGTTAAACACACGAAGATTTAAAAGACGGTCAATACTGAACTTAAGGGATGAAATATACACAGGTAGCTAAGAATAACTTTTAGTAAGTATTTCCAATGTCTTTCAAATACAGAAAGCAAACAATACAATACCTTCTTTTTAAAAAAAAAGGGGCCCTGAAGTAATATTGTAGTTCGGCCTAGTATATAATAACAAATGGCTTGGCAATATTTCTATTAAATAACATTGTATTTTTTGTAATATGGCACACCAATAAACTGCTATGTCAAACTTGTTTAGTGGTTTAATTATCACATGGAATTTTCACATGGGATTCATAAATTTACATTGGATTTTCTGGTCTAGAAACATAGATTTTCTTGCAGCCAATACATATATATATATATATATATATATATATATATATATATATATATATATATATATATATATATATATATATATACATATATTATATATATATTATATATATATAAATATATATATGATAATAATAATATAATATATAAAGAAGATGAGATTTATTATGAATATAATCATTGTTATATTGATCACTATGCTATAATAATTATTCTATGTTTTAAAACAGACACTATATTCCTAAAGTCTTTGTCAACTATAATATTAAATAAAAATGTGTTATATATAAGACTGAGTAGTTAAAGAAGATTAATTCACTCTTTAGTTTCAGCATTACAGAAAGCAGTAGTGTGTGCGAGCTAATGTTAACCTGCATTGCTTTTACGTCACAGTGGCATGCACACGGCCAGTCGACAACCTACTTTAAAGGGTTATTTTGAATGCAGTTTTCATATGACAGCAGGTAAATGAAATACACATGGAATGATAGCAAGCGGTTCTTTAATTGTCATTAGAAACATTGGCTTATTCCAGACTGTGCGACCGTGCCTCCACACACACGCACACACGCACACACACACACACACACACACACACACACACACACACACAGTGACGTTACATTCACGTTACAGGCTCGTAGCAGTGAGAGGGCCTGTGCACCACAGGGGATATGTGATCATGACTGAACAAACAGATCCTGCCTACCTCTTTCAGCTGCGCCAATCGGTCCTTCATCTTGAGGAGGCTGTGGTTCAAGTGCAAATTAATAAATAGATACAAAAAACAAAAACCACGGGCCTCAGACAATAATGCTCTCTCTTGCCCACAACAGCTATTACACTGTCACCCAAATTAGCCCGGTAGGAAATGATTAGCAAATTCAATTAATCCTGGAGATTTGACCGGAAACGAGCTGCCAGAGCCAGAAAGGATCCGTAGACACAAAAGTGAGTTAGAATAAGGAATAAATTAAAACTGTACATGAATAGAAGGCCTTGGTTGTTTGGATGTTTCTCTCTGAGGCAATAGTTGTGCTCAACCGAACCGGAGGTCCTACTAAGCCTCTATCCTCTAAGAACGGATTAGGACAACAGCGTCCAGCCCGATAAACCTGTCTCCCCTCACCCCTCCCTCGTCTCCCAGCACTGTGTGTGTGCTCCTTTAGGTGTTCCTATTCTATTGGTCTAGAACTTGCAAATTGAAATGTACACCAAGTGCCCAAAAATAGTATTATATTATTTATTTTATTTTGTTTCTTACTACTAACTGCATAAAGCATTTTAAGTGGGTATGCTATTGTGAACAAAACACATGTATATACAGTACAAAAGTATTTTGAGCATACCAGAAACTGCAATACTAATAAAAACATGTTATTTTGAATAACGACTGTATTGAAAAAACAATATATTTGTGTTTTCTGAAAACAAGTTTATTGTTAATGTTAACTCTTCACAGATTATCATTTGTATGAACAAAAGTTAAGTGTTTTTCACTGCAACAAATACTTCTAATACGTCTAAGATATACATCAAGTACGCTGTGTTGCATCTGCTATTTATTATTGTTTGAATGCTTACCATTTCATGTTCTGCTCAGAACACTAAAGAGCTCTTAATGGTTGGTAATGTTGATGTAGACCAGTTAATGAAAGGAGCTTCATGGCCTCTAGAGGGTGCTAACATAGTGTATAAAGAGTTTAAAGAGGACAAAGGTTACAACATTGTAACCCTAGTCCCATAAGCACAGGTAGAGCCCTCTACTGGACTATATGGGTAAAACTTTCCTCTAATCATGAGCATACATGTTCACACACTAAATATTTTCATAGGCATAACCGGCCAATCAGGACATATTCATGTGGAGCCCACAGTATAAAAGGCAGCACACCCCACTGCCAAGCGATACCCCTCTTCAATGTGGCTATAGAAGTGACAGGGCCATCTCGGTATAGGACTGTGCTTACAGATATTGGGTTACAATATTGTAGCCAAAGTAAAGTTGATGGAGCCCGATTTCTGCTAGAACATAACACACCACACAGATCCTGACTGACTGAAGGTTAGTTGTAACAGCCTAACTAGTCCTTAATAAGTCGGGGCCAGCTAACCCAGGTGGTAAATTCAATTCAATTAGTAGTACAAAGTACAATAGATGTAATGTGTACAGAATGACCAATGTAACAGAGTTACAACACATTAAATCAGCATATGACAGAAATCATTCACATAATGAGAGTCGTAAGCATGATGGAAAAGTTATGAAGTAATAATATTGGGAATAATAATAGTAATGTGACATATTATTATGATTATTAATATAAATAATAATCATAATACTACTACTACTACTAATAATAATTGCATTGATTGCCAGGCGAGACCACTGTCCAGATAAAAGATCCATGGAAACCTGTGAGGATAGAAAGTACAAAGACTCCGGGGAAGAAGTAAAGTTAGTAATATGCATTGAAGAAACATGAATTCATCCAGAAGGAGCGAGAGAAGCGGAGAGAGGAGCTCAGTGTATCCTAAGACCCCAGCCGACCAAAGCGGTCTAGACCTAGTGACATATCTAGGGGGCTGGACCAGGGCAAACCTGAGCCAGCCCAAACTATAAGTAACTATATATTTCCTTATTTCTTTCCTTTTCTCTCTCCGTCTGACTTATTTCTTTCCTTACAGAATTAAAACGTATTTTTCTTCTCCAAATGTTAGCTGTTTCACATTAGTAAACAATCTGTTATGATACCATTTAACTACTTATTTAATATTTATCATGTTCCAAAAATATTATTTTTATTATTGGAAATAGTTTGGCTACAGGTATTTTAAGTAACACAAACAAACATTCTGCCCAAGAAGGTGTAGGATTCCAAAAACACTTTGATCTAATTTCACTTTTGCACCACAGCTATGACGTTTCAGTATCAACTTCAGTACAAATATATCTCAACATTAGCCTGGACCAACTCAACTCTAATTAGCCCGGGACCTGTTCCTGGTGCCCCCCATGTTAATCCCCATCCACACACTCACTCCCCTACTGTGTCAGCCCATTAGTTCACATCATGTCACACACAGCCCTCATGGTGTTTGGCACACACACACACACACACACACACACACACACACACACACACACACACACACACACACACACACACACACACACAGCCGGACATAACTATGAACATAAAACGCAGGGCTCCATTATTGTCCATGTGTGTGTCTGTGTGTAGCTGTGTGTGTGACAGTGTTATGGCTATATGTAAGTGTGTGTCCACCTTTAACCAGGTTTTATGTGTGTTCCCAGACCTGCTGATCAAAAACATGCAGTGCTGAACTGCTTGGCCTGGTGGTCTGCCCAGACCGGGTGGTCTCAGGATTTATTGCAAGCTGTTGTGTGTTTTCTGGGGGGAGTGTTGTTCTCTACAAGTGTCATTGGATAATGTGTATCTCTTTGCAAACAGTCTAATACCCAGATCAAGTGTGAAGGCTGGGTGTCACTGACCCCCGCGTGTTACTGAACGATCACGTCTCCTTCCATTTCAAGTGAAAGCATGAAAATACGTGAGTGGCCAGTTGCTTCCGCTTCATAAAATCCAGTTAGCGTTTGTCTAGCAAGTATTACATGGTTGTACATGATTGTACATGGTTTTATATGGTTGTCCATGGTTGTAAGTGGTTATTTATTGTGCATGGCTTTATTTAATCTGTCTGCCTGGGATCCGCACATAACAACCTCTCTGCTGTTCTCAAATCTATCACAGGGATGTCAGGTGACAGCCATCAGCACCCACTGGCTCTGGAAACATTTAACAGTTTCCTTTTGAATTGCCACTTACCTATTTTATTTCTACTGCATCATCTGTGTTTTTCATTGTGTTTGTCATTATCTGCTTGATTTATATTCATTGGCCTTAGTTGTGTGCTGCTATTCTAGCAGTCTGTGGATTAAAATTAGTTTCAGAATATTACTAAAAAAAGCTATTTAAATGGACCAGGTCAGATTTTACACTAAGCAATTAACATTAGTAAAACATTCCACTGGGGAAAATGTTCATCTTAACCACCACAATTAGAAATATGCTGAAACCTAGAGTTTATTTCCAAAAACTAATCATGGATTACAGTTGACCCGCAGGATGTAGTTTGGATGCGCCAGACCAATATGAGTGTTACAAATAAATACAAATGTACCCCTTTATCTATAAGGCTTTTTCTTTCTTTATGTTTTTCTTTCTGATGCTGGCCAGCTTAAAGAATGCTTATCACAACAATATTGTGAATTCATGCACATTAGTCATTTTATGTGATTTTAAACAAAAGTTTGGGACATTTTATGGTCTAAAATTAGTTCTGTATTAATTGTTTTTAAAATACATTTATTTTTGGAATTGTTTTCATGCTTTGACCTCTTCTTACTCAGTTTAAATCTTGAAGGACCATCTTGTTAAAAAAAAAAAGTGAAACAAAACATATAATAATAAATTGCACTGTATGCACTCGACAACTAGATGTGGATTACATGTTGTTAAATTATCTCTATCTTAACTTCTTAGTACAGAAACCTAGATTTCACAAGTTCTGCCTGTTCTATTTCTTACATCATGATATTAAACAGCTTTACATTCTACATTTACATGTATATGTAAATCTTTTACTATTTATATTTAGGTAGTTTTAACTTTCCTCAATTACATATTTACACACATACAATGCACTGTATTATAGTTTTAGTTAGTTTTATTATAGTTTCTGCCGAAATTTGTGCCACTGAATGACAATGTTTGTGTGAAATTGATGAAATAGAGCAGCTAAGATGTGCTTTCCCCTCAGACAAACTCCAGGGTTTGACTTTGAAGGAGGCAGAGGTAAGGATAGGGCCACCCAGGATTAAGAGGTGTGAGACCTGCCAACATGGTCACTAATGACCAATAAATTGCCAACGCGACTGACCTGCACTCATGGCAGTAAATCAAAGGAGAACGAAGGAGAAACAGAGGGGAGAGAGAGAGAGAGAGAGAGAGAGAGAGAGAGAGAGAGAGAGAGAGAGAGAGAGAGAGAGAGAGAGAGAGAGAGAGAGAGAGAGAGAGACTAAGGTAGCAATGAATTTGGGTGATGGATTTATTTTCAATGAAAATTTGAATTAAGACAAAGATAAACTTGATTTGCAACTATGCCAAAATGAGACAATTGATTTTTACAGTAGAACTGTGTTGGATGCTAATCACTGCCACTGAAATACCTCACTGAATCATAGATCACCTGCAACCAGAATACACCTGTGAAAACACATACAAAACATAAGACCTCTTAAAAATCAGGGATGTGTTCAAAAAGTCAAAAAATTACTTACTAATATCTTTTCCTAACCCCTAGAAGGAAACGTCGTGAGGATAAGGAACTTGGTGACAATGTGCTGAGAGCGTCCGCCTGCATAATTCCAATCTTCTGAAGATGGACTGAACTGCTCACTAGTGTAAGTGAAGGAGAGATGCCACAGTTCCTTCCTTTCTGTTGTGGTCTCACTTTACAATCCACGAACAGCAAAACTGACAATTCATTCGTGGACAACATCAATTTCACTGTTCAATACCAATATTTCTTATATTCAATAATGTCAATTCCACTGTTTGATTATTTTTTATTTATTTTTTAAACTGTTTACAGTTTTTTTGGATTGCTTAAGCACGATTTTCAAAACAGGGCCCGTGTTTTCAAAACACTACACACAATTAGCACAACCACACACACAATTACCTAAACACTACACATCCTTTGCAAAATTAAACACTCTTGTACAAACTATACATTTCTTTTTTAAAAACACACTGTTACCATATGAAACACATGTTTCACATTATTATATTATGTTTGCATGAATTACACTCTTCTGTGATAAACCTAAAACACTTTTAGCACTTCTACTTCCCGATGATTAGAGTAGGCTACTATCAACAAAGTACAAATATAATGTAAATTAACCAAACACTACACCAGACCAATGTTGCAGACTGAAGAAACTAATTTATTTCTCAACACGCCCAAAATGTTGACATAGAGATTCATAATACTGTAACAGTATTGCGCTCAAAAGGCACTCGATAAATTTGCTTCATATGAATAAGTTGTTTTTTTTAGGATGCGTGCCAGTGTTGATGTTGAGACCTGATGGATATTGTTGAAAATGGTGTGGTTATTGACAATGTTAGCTTGGAGCTCATTGAGTGTTATAGCATTGTTATCCAAAACCATGTTTACTATCTCCCTCTCTTGCTGTTCTGTGAACATAGGAGGTCTTCCCCCTGTCGTTCCTGATCCTCAATCTTATGTAGAAAAAAACAGTATTCAATAGTACAGTAATTTCAAAGGAAAAGGTAACAGAAGTGCTGACAGTGCATAGAATACAGTACTCTAAGCAGTTACTAAAACCATGCTGATGTTTTTGATATGATGATATTTTTATAATACCTACTTTCCAGTCAAAATGTTCTCATCACATTTGCCATTGTATATCGGCTTAGATTTGACTTTAGTCGCAGTCCAACCCCCCCTTAGCGTCAAGCCGTGGTTGTCACCGTGGTCAACCATTGTTGCGCGGATCTCATTTGTCAGATTCGGTCCTCTTTGAGCATCTTCTTGTCTTCCTCTTCCTCCTCGTCCTCCTCCTCGTTCTCCTCCTCATCTTACTCTTTCTCTGACTCTTTTCATTGTGCTTGAAGACCGATGAACGCACCTGCTGCTTTTTACAGTGCTTTTACACCTGATTGGTGTGTCTACAATTAGGCAAACGAGTATTTGCACACCTGATGACTTTGTTGAACCAGTCGGTTGGACGGTGTGGTATTTGACAGTCAGTGCTTTGGTATTGCAAGGAAGTGACTTCATGATAGATTTTTGTGTGTAATGCATGTCAAGTGTGTTGAGTGTTTGGCAAATCACTGTGTGTAGAGTTTTGTTAAGAGTGAGCTTGGCAATGTGCATATAGTTGTGCAAATATAGGCTGATGTTTTGCTTCTTGAGTGTAAGGTTTTGCTAATAGTGTACTGCTTTTAATTTTAGCGTGTAAGCAATCCAAAAAAAATGTAATTAGTTAATATAGACCTACGTTTTTTTACCTGATGCTGCCTGTCTTTGCACTGTGCCCTACATTTTCACATGCTATGAGGAGACCAGTGATCCAACTTGCTACCTTGTGGTTGCAGGACGAGCACCATGAGCTACATCTAAATGTTGACAACCCAGTGAAAAATATTACTTCATAACAGAGACTGGATCACAAAAATGTATATGATAAATATTGAGTTAATTGTTTAAAATAGAGAGGTTGGATCATATAAGTATACTCATACCTACTTCTTTTGTCATATTTATTAATAACAATTATGTCTGAATTTGTTTATTGAGAGTTTGCTATTTCTACTATTTATTTTACTATTTTGATTTGTTTACTTCTTTATTAGGCTGTTTAAAATAAATAAGGCAAAATAAAGTAAAACCAAACGGTTGTTATTGTCCACTCATATTTGTCAACATGATTTGCAATTAGTATATGACTGTATAAAGATGGTTATGAAATCTTTCCTTTCAAACCATGGTCCGCTGTATTATCCAATGAAGCATCTTTCCAAATGACATTTAAATAACTCCCACCATTCCTCTTGGCCCTTACTGAAGCTTATGGATCTTATAGATCTTTTCACTTACTCTAGATACCTTGAGCATAAAATATGTTTTGACCAGAGCCAAGAGCTGGAACACTAAAGAGAAATCAGGGTTGCTCTTTTGTGTTTACATCGATAGGAGCCCAATGTTGTGGAGAAAGAGTAATAGTGCTGTATTTAACAATACCGTAACTAGATAGGGTTACTTAGCCCTGTGGGGAGCACATACTCATACTGTTATGAGTATATTAGAATAAAAACATTGCATTTGTTGTCGTAGTTTGTACTTACAGTATGCTACAAATGGTGTCATATTTAGCATCGACAGAGTGCAGTCGGAAAGTGCTTTATAATTGGTGTTTGTGGGTAAAGTTGTGACGCAAAACCAACATTTTTAGAAGAGTTTATAGTTTTGAATGAAGAGTTTGATTTTGCAAGTGATGTTAGATATTACAGTTTTTGTCCGTTGCTTGAACACTATAGACACATGCTTAAACCAAAGTAACATAACTTGAAGTTGTTGTTACTTTACCTTAAACAAAGTGTAACCATACCTTAAACAAAAGCGCTGCTTTGCACTTTAGTTGCAATTCTGCAAAACACTTGCTCCTAGACACTGCACACTATTTTATACATAAGACACTTAGTTCAAAAATGAAATCTCAGGGTACCATTGGGAAAACACATCGATTCAAAATACAGCACACATTGGTTAATTGAAAAGACATAGACACACACTTGAAAACACTTACTTACAAAACTGAACACCAATCAGCCAGCTACAAAAAGGCCTCAGTTAAGTCATTTTGACAACTTTGCAAGCATGGAGGCAGGGAGAGCTAGAGGCAGAGGAAGAGGAAGAGGAGGACAGAGAGAGAGAGGAGGACGTGGTCAAAGAGGCCACGCAAGGACATTGCTTGTGATGTTGATGAGATCCTGTGACCTCAACAGACGGCAGGATCCATAAGCTCACTTGCGCACAATTGTGTTTTTCTGTGTTTACAGTAGTGTATTGTTTGTTTCATTTTTGATTTAACTGAATTTACTGTACTGTAAAATATACAAATGTAATGATTTGGAATTCAATATTTCATTTTTTTTGGTTGTTGTAAAAACATGCCCTCTATGGAACTGAATAAAAACATTGAAAACAAAAGACTGCAGTTTTTTTTAAATAAAGTAGACTAGTGTGTTGCTGCTGATCTGAAAGTGTATTCATATGATGCAAGTGGGTATCATTTTGTCATCAGGGTGACATTTTGACAAAGGATTGTTAGGTTTTGATAGCAGAGTTTCAATTTGACACAGATGTGAATGGTTTATTTCCCAATGTTGTGTCTTATTTGCGTGTGTGTAGAGTTTAGACACAATGAGCTAAATTTAGCAAAACGTGTGTAAGCAATAGGCAAAAACTGTAAGTATGTTGTTCAAACATTTTTTTTATTGTGTAGAGTTAACATGGTAACATGTATGTGAGATATACATTCAATGTCTATTGTTATTCATATAAATATTTCCACTCGCAGCAACTACAGCTACAACTGAATATTGTGTGTGTGTGTGTGTGTGTGTGCGTGTGTGTGTGTGTGCGTGTGTGTGTGTGTGTGTGTGTGTGTGTGTGTGTGTGTGTGTTTGTAAACCTACTTGGTTTGTTTTAGGGATAAACTCAATCTCTTGTAGCCTAACAGTAAACAGACACTCAACCCTGAATTATTTCCGCAGGCTGTGCCTTTGTATATGAATAGGTATGTATGTAAATTACAGATCTGAGTGGCAGTTGGCCCCTTCATGAGAGCTCCTCCCATCAGTGTGTGAATGTGTGAATGATGTCATGTAAGAATGTTTAGAGGTCAGAAGACTAGAAAAGACAAATACAAGTATAGTCCATTTACCATGTTATTTAAATTATTTAAATCCATGTAATTTGGTTATATATCCAGCACACACACACACACACACACACACACACACACACACACGCACACACACACACACACACACACACACACACACACACACACACACACACACACACACACACACACACATTTAGACAGCAGTTTAATTTAAAGAAAGGCAATATTGAAGGCAATATTTTTCACAAAAGTTAGAAAACCAAAAATGTAAAAATATGATAACAGATCAATTAATACAAAACAAAAATTACTTTACAGTTTAATGAAAATAATGAATCTACTCGATGAAAGAAAATAAATTGTATTTGAATAAAATCATGACAAGTATGAGTCTTTTTTTTTTTTACCTAAAACTATGGCCCTCTTTGTTAAAACAGAACATCCAAAAACCAAAATATTTTTCTCTACAAAGTTCGCCTCCAGTGATGTTCAAAGAACAAACCTGAATCCTATTTAGTGTTCACACTCTGATTTATAAGAGAGATAGCTGTTACAGATGTTTTCACAGGTGCATTATGGATGCAGGTGATTGATAATTGAGTGTAGTATTTTATGGCAATGTTTAGCAAACAACACACACGCTTTTAGTTTTCAATGATGGGTCTAATCATGTTTGTAGTTATTTTTGAAAAAAGTGTGTTTCCGAATTTTAAAGTTGGCGTAAAGCCGTATGCTGATGGTTTAGACATACTTCTATTGACCTGGTTTAAACACCGGGTCAATAGATCGTCTATACGAGTGAGAGGATTTCACATGTTCAGTTTGTGTATTTTGGCTATTGCAAAATACTGTAAAATACTGTCAGTTTTCAGATGAGATTTAAAACATTCAGTTTACTGTGCCGACCCCCAGAGGGAGACTATTCCAAAAGCGGTGTGTGTGTGTGTGTGTGTGTGTGTGTGTGTGTGTGTGTGTGTGTGTGTGTGTTTTACACTGTGAGCAAGGGTCAGTATATCCTTAAGGTTCCTGCTGATTTTTTCTTTGATGTGTCCAGGTTTCCCCTCCTCTTCTTGAAGAACTCAGCTCGGTAGAAACACGTCAGCAGCAACAGTGTGATGTCCTATCAATGGAAATCAATGCATTTGAATTGCCCAACATTTTTAATGCAGAAATTGGCTTTTGTTGAAAAAGAAGAGTGCACACCCTTTTTTCACGTGACCATGAAAAGGCAACTAATTCACATATGACTTGCTCCTAACATCATTGGAGATGTTTATTGCTGCTACGAAAGCTGAAATGAATGCTTACATGCTTACAAGCATTCATTTGTACATTACTTATTTACTTCTTTTTTGTTATCAACAGAATGTGTGCCAAATATTTTAAAATATTCATGAAGGCACAACATGTGTGATTAATGTTTTTTTTTAAATACTGCGAATATCATTATCTATGAATAAAATACAATGTATAGCTCATCGGTAAAATATAGCTTTCGATTAATTAAAAAATTAAACAAAACGTGTACAAATTAAAATATGATACATTTTGACAAGCGCAGGGTTGTAGGGTTAATTTTAATTCCAATCAAAGATGGGTGTAGTAAACTCTCTGCGTGCTGCCTTTTCGGCTTTCAACAGGTTTCATTGTAAAAACTCTCAGATTGTATTAAAACGTTCATGTAGCAGAAACATTATTATTCCATGAAGTCATCATACAGTCGGGTTTGTAAAATCACCTGCTTTTTTGTATTACTTTTATTAAAAATACAGATTGTAAAATATTTGTGAGACTGACTGTATGAATTAACAACATATTTATTTCAATTCAGAGGTCCCATTTCAGAGTTATTAACACATGTTGGCTCATGTGACTGTAACTACGTAAGCCTAAATACATGGTACAAAGACCACACATTGCATGCTCAGGCAATGTCACAAATGAGAATAAATGGTTAATCACTTGTTGCAGTTCATTTATGTAGAAAACTGAAGCTAAAAGATTAAACTCCTAGCATCATAAATGTCACAGCAGTGAGCCAGAAATTTACAACTACTGAAGATTCCAGCACGCAGTTATTCTGGGGTTATTTAGGGTTAACAACAGGGTTATCATTGGCTTTGGGTGATTAACCTATAGTGTACACCTCTTGGACTGGTGAAACATGTCTGATGAAATAATCAACATTGGTTTATTAAGAGTATCAGAATCCAAATTACCGTGATTGGCCAAGTACGCACATACAAGGAATTTGAGTTATTTCCCCTCTCAGATTCAGATTCAACTTTATTGTCATTGCAGAGTGCTGAGACAACGAAATGCAATTTAGTATTTGACCAGAGTGCTACAGCAGTACAAGTGCAGTGCAATGTGATGGATAAATATAAAGTACAGTATAAACAGTGGATATGAAGTGTAGATCTATACAGTCTCTCTCTCTCTCTCTCTCTCTCTCTCTCTCTCTCTCTCTCTCTCTCTCTCTCTCTCTCTATCTATCTATATATATATAGATAGATAGAGAGAGAGACCCTTGCACTTTGCGCTCTCTCTCTCTCTCTCTCTCTCTCTCTCTCTCTCTCTGTCTCTCTCTCTCTCTCTCTCTCTCTCTCTCTCTCTCTCTCTCTCTATATATATATATATACATATATATATATATCTGTATATATATATATATATCTGTATATATATATATATATATATATATATATATATATATATATACAGATATATATGCAAACTCTAAATTAGTTCAACATTTCAACAGATATCACTTAGTGTTTTCATATATATATATATATATATATATATATATATATATATATATATATATATATATATATATATATATAGAGAGAGAGAGAGAGAGAGAGAGAGAGAGAGAGAGAGAGAGAGAGAGAGAGAGCAAAGTGAAAGGGTCTCTCAATACTTGAAAATGAAACAACAGCTATGGACAAGGACAACGGATCAACAGATTAAAGTAAAGAATAGACACTGTTAAATGATGGGGACCTTAACTCATCAAGCTCCTCCACCAGCTTCCACTCTCAGTCCGGGGGGCAGTCAGTCACCTCATTTAAGAGTAGACTTAAGATTTTTCCTCTTTGATAGCGCTTTTATTTAGGGCTGACTCAGGTTTATAGTTAGGACTGGTTCAGGTTTATAGTTAGAGCTGGCTCAGGTTTATAGTTAGGGCTGACTCAGGTTTATAGTTAGGGCTGGCTCAGGTTTATAGTTAGGGCTGGCTCAGGTTTATAGTTAGGCCTTGCTAAGGTTTATAGTTAGGGCTGACTCAGGTTCAGAGTTAGGGCTGACTCAGGTTTATAGTTAGGGCTGGCTCTGTTAGGAGAGGGAGTCAGACAACTCCCCTCGTGATTCCGTCAGAGAGATTCACAGATTGTAAAGCCCTCTGAGACAAATTTGTAATTTGTGATTTTGGGCTGTACAAAATAAACTGAATTGAATAGTAGTGAAGAAATAGATGTAAATATAAATATGATTTTCATATATATTCATAAACAAGCATAATTGACCAACAATAAAATAAGAAGTAAAATGTATTATACACAATGTATATTGACAGCTACAGATGCTATACTTATTTAAAAAAGAAAAATGAATAAAAAATTGCATCATTGATTAAGTATCATGACACGAGTGGATATTTTAGTGTTAAACGGTTATTGACAACATACAGATTAAACTGTTGAAACTCCCGTGATGGCCAAATCTGTCATCTGGAATAAATAACATGATGATATATGGACTAAAAATAAGCTGCGTATTTAGCACAATGAAATTAATATGATACAGAGAATTATTGTATTTTACCTAAGAAAGAAACACCGGCATGTGCCCAGCTGAGATCTGACATTGTATTACTTAAACTGTCAGTAGAGGAAGAAATGCCACTTTGTTCAATGTGCTATCTGAATTATGTAGAACATAATTGTATTTAGGTTGCATTTGATACTGGTGTATATTCTCCATGTGTCTCATGGTTGTCACCACTGTCACCCCTTCACTGGCTGCCAATTAAAATCTAGCTGAGGAAGTATTTCTCAATATTAAATAAATAAACAATACAAATAACTAAACAAGAGTGAGAGAATACTTTGTGTTCACTGTATTATTACTGAAGCTGGAAAAAGCAGCTGACCCATGGTGTGTCCTAAGCAATGGTCCCAAGTTAGCTGAAGACAAGCTGTGCTGTTGATTGCTCCCCACAGGGCTAATTCAAAGAGGCTCCATATGGTAAAAAACTATAAATTCTACAGATCAAGTTTTTTTTGTCTTTTCCTGTTTCTTTTGTTTCCCCTTTTTCCTTTTCTTTACCATCTATAAAAGGGGAACAATGGGCTGGCTGTCTTTGGTTTGGCTGCTAATGAATTCAATACTTCCCCCTTATGGCAAGGGCTGATTAGAAAAGGAAAAAACACATTCTGTCATAATCTCTTTTGATGGAAAGCCCTATCTGTCTATATGTAGTGCGGGTGCATGCTTGTGTGTGTGTGTGTGTGTGTGTGTGTGTGTGTGTGTGTGTGTATGTGTGTGTGTGTGTGTGTGTGTGTGTGTGTGTGTGTGTGTGTGTTTGTAAAGTGTTGCGTCATAGAAGTTATGGGGTGAATAGAGTGACCTGGGGAATTGTTTCAAAGGCTGCCAAGGGCCCACCCTCTTCTCGGTTTTCTTCCTCTCTTTTCTTCTCCTTCCCTGCCTCTTCATCTCTTTCCATTCTACCCACAACTTGCTGCTTTTTCACATTGAAAACACATCATATGTTTTTCTAATTGCTGATTGTGCTCCTTAGGCATCGGTTATGTTCACTGTTTTGGCTGATAATGCACTAGCCACCAAACAATCTGTGTGAAAAGTAGCTTGCAAAAAATTCCCTGTGTTCACTAATATAGTCCCGGAAGCATAATCTGTAGCCTTAAGTACACTCTCTGTTGCCAGCAATGCACTAATGCAGTTTGTCTTTATTTAGGGGTCAGTAGCTGCTTAAGCATCATTTATATCTAGATTTTTCAGGAACAAAGGTCCTGGACCTTCAAAGAAAAAAGAAAAAAGCATCTGGGTCACTTGTTGAAAATGAGGCCCCCTGGTGGAGGGGAAACACAGCGCAAAATGATCAGGTTGTGGGAAAGGAAGACGGAGTGTGTGTGTGTGTGTGTGTGTGTGTGTGTGTGTGTGTAGGGGAGGGTTGTGTGTGTGGGGGGGGGGGGGAGCAGGGGAGGGGTCTGCTTGAAGTAATGGCTGCCAGATGTTTTGGTATTATCGCAGGGAAAAATTCTATTCCAGCCGTAGTCATCTATCATGTTTGCCAGTCGACTGCATTTAGAGGCCGGCAGATAGACAGACAGGAGACATGAAGAGAGGTGGCTGGGTGTGTGTGTGTGTGTGTGTGTGTGTGTGTGTGTGTGTGTGTGTGTGTGTGTGTGTGTGTGTGTGTGTGTGTGTGGTCTTGAATGCAAAACAACTGTTGAGTTTATACATTTTTGGAAATGTTACACGGAGTCTCATTAACTAATTATAATTTTTAGTTAAGCAATTTTCTACAATTACAAATCAATTGAAGTTATTTTGTATAGCCCAAAATCACAGTCACAAATTTGGCTCAGACGGCTTTACAATCTGTACACACATGACATTGGTTCCGGAAAAACTCCCCAAAAACATTTTAACGGGGAGAAAAAGGGAAAAACCTTCAGGAGAGCAACATTAGAGGATTCTCTATCACGGTGGTTCTCAACTGGTCTGGCTCCGGGACCCACCATCACCCTTGATGACAAGCCGCGACCCAAATCGAGGAACATTCACAACATCATGTATTTAATAAAAAGATGGTGCAGTTTGAACCTGAGATTGTATGGAGACAGTAGTGTTACATGCTGGGTGTGTGATTGTGTGTGTAGGGGTGTTGAAGGTGCATAACAAAACAATAAAATAAGTAACAAAACCTAAACTAACTCTGCGGCCTCACTCTCAAAAACAGCTTTGTCTGTGAGCGACTGACGCGACGCCCCCTTGGTACCGGGCCGCACAAAAAGAATGAAAAAAAAACTAGACCGGTTTTATTTTGAAAAATGACTGGGTACATCCGCCTGTGCATCTGAGCCTCTCTGACACTTGTGAAGTGCCAGTGTTCTGGATAAAAATAAAATAAGAATGTTCTTTAAAGCGCCAAAAAGGTCTAAAAACCTGCAAGAAAAATCCAAACCCTAAGTGTGAATACAGATCGCGATGAGTAGTGTTGCATGCTGGGTGAGGAAACCATATGTGTGAATACAGATCGTGAGGAGTAGTATAAAATTCCGTCAGTGAACTTTAGGTTATAAAATCACTTTAACATGTTCTGTGAAGCATTTGGTGAAGTTCGCCGGCAAAAAAACGACCCCTTCAAAATAAGATCACAGTATTTAAAAAATATATAACATTATATATTTTTTTTAACAAGCAAGGCGAAACGGGTCCGCGACCGAACAGTTGCAGAAGCATAAGGTCTCATGTGTACAGAATGAACAACAAAGTTATAAAACCCTCATGTGACAGAAATGATTCAAAATGACAGTAAAAGCATGATGAGAAAGTTACAAAATACTAGCAGCAGTGGATGTAATAGAATAATCATGATAATAGCGGTAATTGGCAATGTAACTAATAATAATAATCATGATGGTGGTGGTCAGGCAGGACCAGATAAAACTACAATTTATGGAAACCTGTGAGGCAAGAAAGCACAAAGACTATGGGGAAGAAGCAGTTCGTAATGTGCATTGATTCCAAGATGGCATGTTTTTTTCTCTTAAGATACAATCAAAGTTTGAGTGACCTGAAAAAGCTTCCCAGAAAGCCTTGTTTGAGAAAATAAATATTGGAAATTTTGGTGCCACTTCGTTTTTTCCTTGAGTATCAATTTAGATTTATGTATGTATATTTTGGTCCCTGAAATAAATAATACACCAATTGTAAAGCATTTTTATATAATTTGTGTTGAACAAACTCAACGCTGTCTGTTCCCGCTGTGGCCGTCAAACATGTTACTTTCCGTACATTTTCAACATTTGAGGCTGTGGACGTGTTCATAGTTGTCAAGGGATACAGCCTCGACCTGATCTGGTCAGCAATAAACCCAAATGGTTGCCTGTCCACTGTGCTTTGGCATTTTCATCGAGAGCAATTACATAATGTTGCAACAGTGAATGATTGTTCTGTTACTTTGTTGTTTCAGGCTAAATATTCTCTGAATCAATAGTATTGTGTTTTCAGTATAGCACAAAAAGTGTCATGGCTCTGCCGCTTCTCTGTGTCTCTAGTGTCCCCTGTTCGTTCTCTCTGTGTATTCTGTGTGTGTGTGTGTGTGTGTGTGTGTGTGTGTGTGGCATGGCATCCATCAACCAGCACCTGGGCTCATCTCCAACACCTGTCTCCAATCCTGTTCATCAAATCAGCCCGTGAAATACCCGGCTTCCTTCCACTAGTCCCCAGATTATTTCGTCAGACCAATGGCAGTGTGACTCTCGGACGCTTTAATGTAGTCTTTTTAACAACTGAGAGTAGTCTAGTAATTTATCTTGTATAGACTTAACCTCTGTTCCCTGTGCCCTGGATTCCCGTGCCTGCACTCCGCCTGGCCACCGGTGCTCAAGCCACCACGTCTCCCTGGTCTCTCCATAGTTTGCATGTGGAAGTGTCCTTGAGCAAGACACTGAACCACCAGTTGCTCCCTGGCACACTACTCCTACATCGATATGGATGGGTAGAATGCAGGGACCAATTTTTCCAAGGGGATTTCTTTTTCTTCTTCTCATGAAAATGCATACGCAAATACAAAACATTTAGAGGTTTGTCGGCTAGATTCATGGCAGTTGTTCTCTTTGAGAGGTCCAGTAACCTCCAGTTTCAGGTACTCTGTTTAATTCCTTGGAATGGATCTCAACTGGAGAATGGTATGGAAAGAACATTGTAATCAGCATGAGTGGACGCTCTATAGTCTTTATCAACAACCATTTCATCTTCCTACAGACAGTTCATCTGTGTTCAACATGCACCGCAGAGCTAATTGTTCTGAAGACCGAACTAAATAGGGTCACTTCTCCTGGCACTTCACAGGGGACGTAATGTTTTGTTTCCTCTATTGTGATGCAGTTGATGTTATTTAAAAAAGTGTATTTGATACATAATATTTGTTGTGCATTGTTCCTTAATTGGCATGCTCAGGTAAGGCAAAGATGCCATTTTTTTCATTGTCTCTTGGAAATTTATGAGATGTTGGTTTGGGATTTTTGAATGACCACCAAGACTTGATTGGTAGTGCTCAGATTTACCCTAAAGTTAACTTGTAGAGCCCGAGGCAGCTACGTACTTTCTGTGCTGGTTCCACCATATAATGTAACATTATATATACCTGCATAGTATACTGTTTTTTGATTTACACATCACCACCATCTTGGACTTGGATAGCCACTGGTCCAAAGCAAGGTGAAAGCAGCCACAGAGACTAAAACCAGCACTGACATTATAGGATCAAAACTCCAGTGCAGTACGTTTCAGGTCTTGGCAATTTTTGATCTAAGGGTCTCCACTGTATCCTGCTGTAGGTTAGATGTAAGAAATATGATTATTGCCATGCAGCCGAACACCAAAGATAAGTGTGAGGCTTCAGACCTTAATCCTGCTGTCAAAACCTGTTGGATTGGTTGAGGAGGCCTTTGAACAAAAGACATGAGTATGAAGGCTTGGTATGTCATTGCGACTGTGACTTAGTGGTAGAGCAGGGTCGTCGTTCAATCAGAGGATCAGTTAGCTAGTCGAGATGGGCCGGTGGCACTCAGCAGCCCCTGTCATCAGTCTATGAAAGGGTGAATGTAGTGTACATAGTGTCAAAATGCTTTGAGAAGTCGGAAGTCTAGAAAAACGCTATACGATTTACCATGAGGAGAGTTACTGCTGAGTGCTTACACTGCACTCAGCATCAGATCATCTACAGGCCGTAAAGAAGCCACCTCAGATATGTTGCCTGAGATAAAGAGCTTGAGGTTGAAACAATCAACACAGATAATGACAGTTTGGAGATAGGAGACAACTACAGTATCTTAGACGAGGCTTTTTCACCTCTTTGCCGTTCCTTGGTCGTTCCTTGGTGTTATTATTATTATTATTATTATTATTAATGCATCTGTTTAAATCAATGCATTTGTTTGTAATGTTTCAACAATAAACAAATAAAAGAGCATGTTGTATTTTACAGGTTTCAGTGAAAATATTTAGTGCATTTTTCCTTTCAGATCTGTGAAATGGACTGTACTGGTTTACTGTTTTTCTGTCTTCCGACCACTCAAATAGCGTTAACTACTTGTCATCATTCACCCATTCATATACTGGGAGGAGCTACGGTGCCACAATTAAAGGAGCAATTTGGGGTTAAGTGCCTTGCCCAAGGACACATCAACAAGGACTAGAGGAGCCGAGGATTGCTGATCCACTGATTGATGGACGACCCTGCTCATCACTGAGCCACAGTCGGCTTTAGTTTGTAGTAGAAAATGGTAACCATTGTAAATTCATTACCTCCATTGCTCCCTATAACTGACTCAAAGAAATATAGCTTCCTTGGGTTGAACTTGTGTGTAGTAATGTGTGTTTACATCTGTTTGTGTCTCTAACAGTGGCCATTGTGGGGTCAACTCTGTCTGACGCCAACTGTTTTGCTAATTATCTGCTCTCCTGTCTTCCCCTGAGGGCAGACTCGGGCCATTACATCTCACGTTAGTCTTTGTCAGGACGAGAAATAACCTCTAAAGATCTCTTTCCCTGTCTCCCACTAACGACATACTGACTGGAATGCCAGAACAGGTCTTATCAAAGGTTAAGTGAGTGACAGCTCCATCAGATACCATGGCAATGTGAAGCATGTCCATAACTGTTCTACAGGTTAGGTTAAATGTGTTCTGTTTCAGCTGTCAACGTGACACAACTACAGTTGTGTAGTTTATTTGTTTTGGGTTTGATCAGGACAAGTCTGGGATTAATTATTTGCCATAAACCTCAAACATTTATTTCAAATTATTAAACTACAGGACTCTTAACACTCGTGCCTAAATAGGCCGTTTTCGTTGGACATTAAGGGAGTTAGCTATTTACACGAGTTAATTTACACCAAAATCATTTTGTATGTGTACGTATTAATGAACAAGGAAATATGAAGGCCGGCAGGTAGATTTAGCCAGGTTTTTTTCCCCATATGACATGAGAAGTGAACTTTGATTTATTGCTTATGTTTCCTGTGAAGATGGAAATGTATTTAGAAAACACTGTATGCATGTTAACTGCACAATTTGGCTTTCGCAGGAAAGAGAAGAAAGGTGTAACTTTTTGTAAGATATCACATGAACCATTATGCAATGCATTTTTTAGAAGGTGAACACCAGTTCATATAAAGGCACCACAAGGATTTTACTGGCAGGATTTACTGGCAGGAATCTCAGCCTTTCTGTAACAGCAGGTGCAGTAGCAAACATCAATATCAAATAAATCTAAAGAGGCTTTAATGTTGACCAGCACATACAGGTGATTATTGGGAGGTATAGTTAGTGGGACATGAGAATGTTTGACTTCAATAGCCCTCTGTCCCTGTGTCATGACAAGAAGTGAACACAGCAACAAATCTACCCGCTGATGAGAGCAATAGCTGCTAAATGTCATTTACTATTGATTGTACATCAACTTGGATCCGTGTGTTGCAAATTGTTACGTCATCGCTTCAGAGGCATAATAACAAGATGCCATCCTGTCCTCCTTCTTCTTGATGGCAAAAGCAATAGACATCACAAAGTCCAACAGCACTCAGACAGATAAAGTGATCTTTGCTTCAAGCTAACTGATTGGCCCCTGAAGTTGACCAATCAATTCAAGACACTTCAATGGCTGAATTTCTCATCATTTGGACAAACAACTTTATGTGCATGTAACATTAATGTGAGTGTAAGTGTCCCACAGTTTCCCCATTCTGCTGCTGATGCCTCACGTCTCACTGTCTGTATCCTCAGTTTCTTTCTGTTCAGCAGCTTAGTAGTTTTTGGTTCTCTATATCTGGTAGTGCATCCCACCTCAAAACAGCTTTTAGGCCTTTTACTGTTGTTTGGTAGTTGACCAGGAGGATTCTTTTCTTTTCTTCAAAATTAGTAATTCTAATCTACAACCTTGTATTTTTTATTGTTACTTGTGTATTGTAAAGCAAAAAACAACAACAAAAGGACCAAAAAACCTTAAACAGGACAACTTTAAAAAAAATAATAAAAAAAAAAAATATATATATATATATATATATATATATATATATATATATATATATATATATATATATATATATATATATATATAAACCTGGCCTGTTTAAAAACTTTAATTGTAATTAAAACGTTAACAAGGCTCATGAATGGTAGCTGCACTCTGACATTGATTGGCAGGTATGGTATAATTGGTTATCTTTTGAAATATGGAGCATGACATTCACATGCAGAACCACACACAACATTAAGGCTGATGTGCTCATAAAGCAAAGACACAATTCCCTTCTAGGTCCCTCTTCTGTTTGCCCACCTGAAAGCAAGACATCAGCCCAGTTCGCACCGGTTACCATGTAACCAGATGGTTTATTCAACTCCTGACACTGATTACAGCCCACATAAAGCATCATATAGACTCCCACACAACATGGACACTTCATCACCATTGTGACTTCATTACATTTACAACCAGAGAGAGTTAGAGAGAGAGAGAGAGAGAGAGAGAGAGAGAGAGAGAGAGAGAGAGAGAGAGAGAGAGAGAGAGAGAGAGAGAGAGAGAGAGAGCACTTCACATACACCTTGTCGTTTAATTCAGAGGTCAGTAATGTCCGCTGTCAGACATCAATAGACCTGTTTGGGTCCTTCTAACGGCCACATTGCACATAAATATATTTTGTTAAATAAAGCAGAGAGCACGTCAACACCCCGTGTGTGTGTGTGTGTGTGTGTGTGTGTGTGTGTGTGTGTGTGTGTGTGTGTGTGTGTGTGTGTGTGTGGTCAGTTTGTCACATAGGGGGTGCTTCGATTAGGGAGAGGAATGATTCAGCCTGGTTTCCCTCGACAGAAAGACAGGCTCCATGTGCACCATCTAGCTGGTGCTGAGCTACTTTGCGTAGAGGAGACGTACAGACTCACGTCCGGCAACATAACCCAAGGGGTTTTAAAAGACCTCTTTGATTTGTTTTATATCCCATCCATGCATTCGAGAGGGGTGACTTAGTGTAACAGTGTAGATGTATTATTTTAACATCATCATCCCCTTCAACCCAAACAGCTGCTCTTCTAAGCTTATAGACACTGTGAGGCTTTAAACTAATACGTATATCCCAAAAGTTCCTCCGGCATCAGATAACCTGTTGAATTATTGGGAAGAATGTCCCATCATTAATCATGATTGATTGACAATTTCCAGAATATGTCAATTTAATAAATCCATATGCCACTATGTTGATTTTCTTTTTGTATAAATGTTTCTCAATTAAATTAAACACTTTAAAAAGACCATTTATTATGGGATGTTTTCATGGGGTCCAATTTAAGGAGGTAATCCGGGTTCAGGGTCAAACCCTATCACTGAACAGACCTGCAGAGAAGGCCTATGCCAATGAGAGGTGAGGAGGGTGGTGGTGGGGGGGATATTCATCTGAAGTTATGTTCTATGAGCAGCCATAATGAACAGAATGAACAGAGCTGCAGGCTCTGCGGAAAGGGAACAGCCTCTAGGTCCAGAGAGATCCCGATGACGACCTCCAGCTCATCATATGGTGTCATCATTGTCCATCACTCTCCTCGAGGACAGAGAGGAGGAGGGGTTGGCTGCAGGGGGGCGGGGCTACTGTTTGAGTTCCAGAGCCCAGACATGTTGAGGCCAACCTGTCCGACCTTTACTCTTCTTTTCGCTTGCTGACGAGCCAGATGATGATGAGGATGATGATGATGATGATGTTGTCTTCGGGATCTCCACCTACAGACACATGATATTTTAATGGATATTATGCGTAAAAAAATGTAAAATTATATAAAAAATCATGTTTAAATCATATGCTTTATTGTATTTAAAGTAGATATATAGGCTTTTTCACCAATGGTAATTGTTTCCCTTTTCGAATTTAATTTAGAAATTAGGTTCTCTAAAAGGTTTCTGCAGCTTCATACGTTTTTTTGTGTCACAGCTCATAACGCCATAATGTGTCCGTGTTTGGGATCCAATAATATTGTATTTGGGACAACCCCAAGTTGGCAGATGCTCCAGAATATTTACAGTTTACATAGACCAAGGATTTTTAACATTACGATGCTAAAGTTTTTTTTGGGAGAATAACCTGAAAGTGTTTACAGCTACACGCAGGTTTTGATTGAATTCCAAACGTTTTAATTCCCTCAGTTTCAAAATAGTGGTTTCCTGTTAACCGTGTGAAAGACATTTCAGGATTTAATGTTGTAAAGAGCAGGTTCCATTAGAGCTTTAACAGTTAGTTGAATAATCAAACAATGAAAATATTATTAATAATAATAATTAATACAAATAAAATAATAATAATAATAATAATGATTCATGTTGTATTTATTTATTTATATTGTATTATTTTCTGAGCCTGCTTATAACGCGACGTGTGGTTTCCATCAGACACTCCTAAAGTTGTGTGTAACCTTTTCAAAAATGTAATATATGGAGATTAGCATAATAGTAATAATATATGTTTTGTTCATTTTAAGCAGTTTTAAAATACGTTGTTTCTTAATAACGCAAAAACGTGCGCACGAGAGTTAAATTCGCAGTAAGTACAGGTATAATTATTATAATTATGATCCTCCCTTATTATTATTATTAATAATAATAACGGAGGATAAAGGAGGATAATAAGGGAGGTTTTGAGGGCATTTATGTTTGTAGTAAGAACAAAGCTGAAAACGATGAGACATTATTAGCTTCAGTAACAGGACCAGGCCGAGAGGACATGAGCAAAGAGAGAATCTAATAATATTTGTACATATTTTTAAATGGATATACAGTACAGCGAGGTATTTTCCTGACTTTCATCCACCACGACTTTCATAAAAATGTGTCACCATCATGTCGCGTTGCTTTCAACCACAGCAACAGAGAAGCGGTCACGTGTTTAGTTCGGTGAACACTGTAATCTGCCATCCATCCAGCCAGAGGCCTACATTTAAACTGAAGCCGAGTGAAGTGGCTTTTGAGTCGGCCTGTTTCCTTCCGCAGAGTGGGTCGAACGCGATCATCTCTGAGGAGCTCTGCTCGGACCGGACAGATCCGCAGAGCCTCCGGCGGACACGTGAACGCATCAATCACGTGTCGTTCTGTAAGTGGTGCGTTTACTTTCTTTTTTGACACGTTTAAATGCTTTACTCCTTACGATTTTAGAATGTAGGATTTTCTTGCTGTTACAGATTTGACTATTTTGTCACTATTTGGGTATATATATATATATATATATATATATATATATATATATATATATATATATGTATATATATATATATATATATATATATATATATATATATATATATATATATATATATATATATATATGTATATATATATAATTGTCCATATGCTGCAATTTACTTTTAAGTGGTCCAGCAATTCGTAAAAGATCGACCCATTTGTAGAAAAATAAAAAATAAAGACAGAGAAGTATACGAGCACAATCAAAAGGAGCTCGCAGTTCAACCTTGGAGCTCTTTCAGAAAGGTCGTATAATAAAAGATCAGACACCGGGCCAGAGCCAACACCTGGTTGATGAAAAGTGTTTCGATCAGGTGCGTTAATAAAGCCACGAGGTCAATACATGCGAGTGTTGCCAGCAGACATGTCTGTAATTATGGCGCAGACCAAGGCTATATGAGACCATCCCGACTCTTTATTGTGTTCTTTTATATCATCCTCTCTCGGCCGCAGCATGCGTCATCACTGTAAGAGCACGTTCTGATCTTGTTTTCGGAACAAACAGTAAAGTTGTATCACATTTGAAAAGAGTAACAATAAAAGGGACAATAACAACAGCAACGATACTAACAGTTGATAAAAACACGAACTGAATCTCTGAATAAGGAAACGTAGTTCAGCACTGTATGTAATAATAATAAGTTCACTTATTGTCTAATTACACAACTAGTTTTACTCATTTCAACAGCATGTATGACAAATATGAATACCATATATATATATATATATATATATATATATATATATATATATATATATATATATATATATATATATATATATATATAGATAGATATAGATAGATATGTACTTTATTATCTATATATATCTATATATATCTATATATGTATATATATAGATAGATAGATAGATAGATAGATAGATAGATAGATAGATAGATAGATAGATAGATAGATAGATAGATATGTACTTTATTATCTATATATATCTATATATATCTATATATGTATATATATAGATAGATAGATAGATAGATAGATAGATAGATAGATAGATAGATAGATAGATAGATAGATAGATAGATATGTACTTTATATGTATATATATGTATATATATATATATATATATTATTATTATTATTATTATTGATATAATGGCTCACTCAAACTGCACTAAATACATGAACAAGCCATAGATCTTTTATGTGTGATCTTTATATTAGCCATAGGGTTTGTCAGTCTTCTATTATTTACACGCTTAATTGAAGGGGTTTTGAAGTTCCTTGTGAGCCCACACTGTCTACACGTGACACCAGTTTCTCGCAGTCACTTGTCAGGACAGAAATCCAGGCTGTTAGTCTGCAGGCGACACATCACGGAACGTGATACACAGCACAAGCAGAACTTGCATGTAAAAATACAGCTCTCTAAATCCAGCATATTTACTCTAAATCAAATAAACACCACCAAGTACAGAGGAAGCTATAACAAATTTGTTTTTCTGAAAAATTGCAACAAAATGCAAAAGGTGTGACGTAATTTAGGTCTGAGGATTTTATATTGTAACACGTCTAAATATTTCTATCAAATTATAAATCTAATTTAAATTTGTGATCAGTTTGCCGCTGTACTCTAATCAAAGTATTATTTTATATAGAACAAATATGTTTCAACTGTGCAAATGTTTGTTCTCTGACTTCATGAAGTCGATTTTACACGAACAATAATTTTGTCGTTGCACAATCTCCACATTGAGCC
>NW_027175997.1:0-19049 GCF_023055335.1 Clinocottus analis | reverse complement strand
GAAGATGGGTGAAGCAAACACAGGACTTTCATTCAGGAGACCGCTGTTTTTGTCCCGGCCAAAACACATTTTGGAATTCACAATGAATTTTCTCATCAGTCTTTAGTCGAGTCTTTTGTCCCTCGTTTGTCACGTGAGGTGTTCATCAAGTCATGTCAACCACGCTGTTTTCCTCACGCGAACCAAGTGGTTTTGTTCCCTAGACCCATAACTTCCTGTGATGGTGAAAGTTACATTTGAAAAGACCCTCTGTGTGTAACAAGTGTTAGTTGACATGACTTCCCTGACACGTCCAAAACTGACTCTAAACGGCATCTTAGAGCGTTATAGTTTGAAGATTAGGAGTACTAAACCAGCTTGGGTATTTCACGCAATGGGGAGGGAATGTGTTGCCTATGTATGATGTATTAAAAAATCTTATGCTTATTTAAGAGAGGAAAATATCCGTGTTGTCTGTTTGTTAATCAGGAAGACCTAAAGTGGTTAAAACCGATTGTCTTTTGATGATCTAGCCACTACAATAAAGGCTTATTTCATTTTGCCTTCCTTGTTGTTACTTGTTCTTATATTTTGGAGTGTCTGGATGGCCTTCCGGTTCGTCCAAACTTTGTTAGTTGTCAGGCAATAGAGTTATAAAGACTTTTCTGCCTCAAAGCTTAATGTCTCACGTTTTTCATCCGTCAGTAAAACAAAACAAATACAATGTCTGAAGCATCTGCGTAAATGTTTAGCTCTAAGGTCATACAGTCAGAATGGAAGAGAGAACAACACACACATACACACACACACACACACACACACACACACACACACACACACACACACACACACACACACACACACCCACACACAAATAGAGAAACAGACACAGAGACAAATTCGGAAAGAGAGATGAAAGGACACAAAGAATGCGAGAGAGTGTGTGTGGGAGGGAAATCATTTAGATGAGGATCTTATGTAATTGTTTCATAACAGATTCAATCATGGTGTTCTCGACCGGGCTAATTGCTGCACTAAATGCTGGGTCAAATGGGAAACTTGAGCTTTGAATTAGTCCAAGGTTGTCCCACCCAAGTAGCCTCACAAATTACCGGGCTAATGAGATTGTTTAAAAGCTTTGTGATGCAGCCTTCATACCATTTGGGATATTCAATTTAGGATCTTTATGCCCACTTACTCTTTATCTCCCTAACAAAAACGTCCTGCCACACTTTACAGTGTTGAAACAAAAACTTGAAAAAAGTTGAAATGAAGATACAAGGCCATGGTTTAAGCTATGAAGACAGCAGCACATAAAGCAGTGAGAATCATCAAAATGTATCTGTTTCATGTTCGTAAAAATAGTAAGCGTACAAATATAAAGACGATATAAGAACATTGTTAGAAAAATTCACTCGACCCCTCGGAGTAAAATCATTAAAACAGGAACATTTATTCGTTGCAAGGAAGGAGCAGAGTTAGAAGTACAAGGTGATAGACAAATTGCACATCCAAGACTGCTCAAAGATCTCTCCAAGAACCACCTTTTAAATACACATCATGACCCACAAACAGAAACCCTCATGACGTTTTCGGCCTAATCGGGAACCTTTCTCCTCGTCCCATAGAGCGGTTTGTGAGAAAGGGTCATAGGGTCAAACTGCACGTTCTTTCAGATAGAAACATACAGATTCACCTGTCTCCCTGCTATCAGGAGACATGCTGAGTTTGTGTGTAAGATTAAACAGAGACAGTAAAATGAGAAGTCTGAATATAACAGTGAAATAGTACATGATTAAGTGTGAATATTGTTTTTCTTCCAACAAACATATTTTGTTTCCAGTCCTAAACAAATGAATATATTTGCCAAGGTGGTTGTTAGGTGGTTGTATTCTTTCAATCACAATTTACTGAGTACATATTTCTATTTTTGAGTACAGACATTTCTGAAAGGGTGTTTCAGTGCATGTTGAAACCATTTGCAAAATCCATATTATACTTGCGTGCACATGTTTTGAAAAGGTTTGAAGACGACTCTATCTTTGATAAAAGAGTGAAATTTAACCTCAGACAGCTTTAACCTCAGAGGTATTGATTGCATCAAAAGAGTTCTCATATTGTGGGCAGCAGAGTTTCACACTGACAGGTAATTCAGCTGCACTGGTGCGCATCACTCAGTTTGATGGAGCCGTCAGTGGAACCATCCATTCAACAAAGTTGTTCCAGTTAATTTAAATTTAGTAGACCAAAGCAACTCTTGACACGTTGTAAGACCAACTGAATGATCAAGCTTTCATGCCAAAAATGTGAAACGCATGTTTTCAGGATTGTACCTGAAGGGTGAGGCTGGCAATATTCTGTGTTGTATTTTATGGTCAACAAATCCCATTATGAGACCAAAACCAACAACAAATGTATCCCAAACGTTCTTACATCAGTCAAACATACATCGTTTTGCTGTTATTAATACTCGGGCGAAAAATAGTCCAGAATAGTTGTGCAATTAACAGCAGTGCACACAATAAAACAAATTGACTGAGCCTTTTTAAAATATGAAATGACAATGTTTAATAAGTTTTATTTTGGTAGGAACCAATGAGCTTTGGCTACAGACAGGGAAGGGAAGTCAGACAACATTTTTATTGGTTATCATGAAACCTTTGGGTATTATAACTATGCATCCAGCCTAGAAAAGAAGGTTTTCTTTTGATCATGTTCAAATTTCAGCGCTTTAAAATGTTTCACAAAAATTGCATCAAGACAAGTGTGTCAAGTTGCATCGGGCAAAGACTCCGAGTCTGTAAGAGTGCCAAAGCAACAAGTGTGACTTTGTGAGCCATCGCCACCCAGACCCCTCCCATGTGTAATCCAGAGTAACTCAGAATAAAAGGTTATCTGGCTCGTCCGACAGAGAGTCCATCAGGGCCAGCTGCTGCTGCTGCTGCTGCTGTGTGATGGCTTCACTCAGCTGGGCTGAGTAGTGGTAAACAACAGTGACGGTGTGGTCATGGCTCGGGGGAAGTGGCGCCGGAATAAAACCACAGCGAAATGTCAGCCATTCACTCACATCTGCAGAGTTCATCGGCAGATCTTATGGCCAATGCAGGATTTCTAATGCGCTCTCCCAGTTTGGGATTTAGCTTGAGGTGTTTTGGGCTTCGGGGCGAAAGATTCTATCAAAGCCGACAAGCCAGGTGTTGGTAGGGAGAAGGAAATTCTCCTAAAATATCGACTAATAATAGTAATCCTGATAAAACTGAATTTCAACACATCAAAAGAATTAACTCGCCACTCCATCTCCCGATCCAGTTTTAGATCCACCTCCATCACAGCCCACCTCCAAACCACCTTCAAACCAGCCAGGCCAACTTCTTCCTTGGAGCCTACTCGGCCTTCTCGGCTGTCGCAGTGCCAGATATAAAGCCACAGCCGTCTGGCTCACAGGACGGCCTCCTAGCAGGCCCAGCTCTTTGATTCTTTTTATATCCATCTTTGTTGTTTCCAATTTTTAGAAAGTGTTAACCTGATTATTTCAGATTATACACTATTTCCAGTAGGTGCATTTTATACATACCCCTTACAGTGCATCAGTTTTTATAGAAAAATACTTATTTTTTTGTAACCTACATTAGAAAATAAGGCTCACCCATTCATCAGTCCACTGCAGACAGAGCTTTACATTCTCGCTGGGCTCACGCTGCCATCTAGTGTTGAAAACATGACATTACAGCACAGGGGGCTATTTTAAAATATTATCATGATAAAAAAATACTAAACATAGATACGTATTATTATGTGCATGGTTGTATGTATGTGTGTGCGTGTGTGTGTGTGTGTGTGTGTGTGTGTGTGTGTGTGTGTGTGTGAAAGGAGGAGGGTGGGTGGGGGGAGGGGGGGTAATGTGCGATTAATCAGCCGTTTTTAAATTAAATGTACCCCAGATAAATGTCCGATCTGCTGCGCATGCGCGAACTGATAAGGGGGGCGGGTTTGTTGAGAATGACCAAATGTTTTGTTTTCTTCCCTTCACAAATGGGTCAAATGAGCTAACACGGACACCGACGACAGCAGACGCTTGTCAGGTAAAACAAATAAATGTTTTTTTTTGTTGTTTTTTTTTTCAAAAGCATGGCGCATATCTGCGTTTACAGTCGGTGCATTCACGGTCTGAATATCCGTCGCTCCCATGAACCTAGCAGGGTCGGGTCGTGAGGACGTCAACCGGGTCCGTAGCACACAGAGGCTAGCTGCTAAATGTCAAACGTCACCCGCATTGCAGGAACGTTACTACGTTTAATTCGACAAGAGATAGCTTATAATGGAGCTCATTTTCTTGCACGCCAGGTTTAAAAAAAACACGAGCTAACGTCACGTTCGTTATAGCCCCGGTGGATATGATGTCATTTTGACGCGAAGTCGGGAAAAAACTTAACCTTCCATCATCACCAGTAATCTACTGTAGTGTGAGCATAACTCAGGAGTATCGACTTCTACTGGTAGCTGTTAACTAGATAGTGAGTGGTGTAACGGATCGTTATCGATCTGTACGCCCTCCCTCCCTCACGGATCGGCACACATGTGAACCGCTGATTATTCACACAGTTTGCGTTCCCCGTCACAGTGAGAAATCAAGCTATACGTTGTAAACAAGCAGCCCGTGTTGGAATAGACCGGAGAAGATCAATTCGGTAAAAGGGACAGCCGATGAAGGTTCCGTTCAATTACACTGTGATGCGTTCAGGTGCCGTTCGGTGAAAATGAGCGTTGGGCAAAAGTAAATTGAACCGATGTCAGGACGTGTTCATGTGTAATCTCGTAAAATGTTGTTGAAAAACTTGAATACATCCACTTGTTTGAAGGAGATGTTTTTACAGCAACTTAAATAGATATTAGAGATGAATTCTGACCTATTTACACGATCTTTAAGCAGATAATCAAACCTCATTAAAACTACTAATTACAAAGTTTGTTTCAAAATCAATGAAAGTACAATATTTTTTTTGCCTAACCATTTGATCTGTGTGATAAATGACATTAACAAAGTACATTTTCTTTGATCGTTTACAGACTGAAATGATGTTTGGGAGGGGGGCAATAAAGCCTTGAGCCTTGTAGACAAGCTGCATAATCAAACAACAAAAGGATCTCTATCTGCCAATATGGTTTTGCAGATGGTATCTCAGGCTCAGGGGTCTCTAAAAGTTGCATTTGCTTCTGTTTTCTTTTGTGCTGATCCAATCTGTGACTGTTTCCTGATGCGAACCACATCTGTAGCACCACTACCCAAGTTATTAAAATATAAGATCTTGCATTTAACTGTTGTTACTAAAGAAAAACAACATATTTTTAAACTCACTTGTTTTCGTCTCGAGTCAAAGCATCCTGGTAATCGGTGATCCATTGCTAGAAATGCCTTTCAGCCGCACTATTTTTTTCTTGTTGTCAAGGTCATGTTGCCGTTTGCTTGCTTCTGCAACTGGCACTGTGTTGGTACTATCATGAAGCAATAACATAGAAAAGGAAACACAAACAAGTAAAACAAAAGATGACAGCCAGGTAACGTTGATTGTGAGGTTTCTAGTCTCTGCAATTAAATGGTATACTGCTGTGAAACTAAGGAAGGTAAAGAAATACAAATAGTTAATGTGACAAATGTGACATGGAGTAAGTAGCGTATCCAACACAACTTTTGAAAGAAAAAGGTATCATGCTGAACAAAATGTTCCCAGCTGCATGGATTGTTTTGTGAGCATGCAGTGTGTCTATGAAGCCACTTTGTGCACCGCTGTCAGCTGTCGGGTTGATGTGGTGTTGTACAAAGTGCTGTGCCTCTCTCTGAAGTGCGGCAAATTCTAGGCCTGTCAAGTTCTTCTCAATGGTCCTGACCTGCTGCTGCTTGTAATTTGCTGCACGTTTGCTTTAACTTATTCTGCTGAAGCACATAGTAAATCATTCTAGATGGGAGCGTTAGCGCCTCGGGTGTAATTTTTATTTTTTTTATCTTTCTCATTTGAGCGATGAGGTCTTAAAACGCAACTTTTGTCGCCAGCACTCTGGTAGCAGCTATTAATGATTAATTACCTCTATTTATATTAAAGGAGAAAAAAGACTTCTCCGCTCAGTCTTCTAAACTGCTTGCCGGCTTTATTTTTATTCATTTTTTTTGACTTCACAGTGACCTTGTACCAGCCTACAAGAAGACACAGCCATGGGGAATACGAGCAGCGAGCGGGCTGCCATGGGCCACGGGGAGAAGGGTCAGCGGAGGGACAGCCGAGGTACCAAAGAGGGAGGGGGCCCAAAAATCCTGATGGACAGCCCCGATGATGCAGATATATTTCACGGCGAGGACATGAAGGTACGTTGCGCCGCTGCCTTTGAGACGGGGTCACGTGTGACCATGTTCATTTTGCACCCGGGGAATTGATGGCGCTTGTTTTAGGCTCCTCTGGATAAAGAAGAGTTCCTTGCGTGGCAGCACGACTTGGACGTAGATGACAAAGCACCAACTCTGGACCGACCAACAGTCTTTCGCTGGACCGGCGATGGCAAGGATGTCTACCTCTCCGGGTCCTTCAACAACTGGGTCAACAAGATTCCTCTCATACGAAGGTGAGAGGGGATAGATAGAACCATGTGGTTTTTTTATAGTGTTATAATCCTATATTAATTTGTAGTTTTTCAATGTAAATGCGCTGTCAAGAGAGCAAATTTTCATCTGTAGCCCTCAATAGGAGCACTGTTATGCAGAAATCATTTGCCATTTCTCATTCAAGCTAATACCATTCAAGTGCAAACTTGAAGATTGGTTTCCCATGATAACAATGAGTTATTCATTGACATTCGTTGTCATTTATTAATGAGGCTGAAGAGACGCTCTGTGTTAACTCGATTTGTGTGCGCCAAACGTTTCCCCTTTTGTCATCCGTGTCAAAGTCAGAACACCTTTGTGGCCATTGTTGATCTGCCAGAAGGGGAGCACCAGTACAAGTTCTACGTGGACGGCCAGTGGACCCACGACCCAGCGGAGGTGAGTATTACATTATTAAATCATACCGGATTTATGAGGGAGTTTTTAATTCTGCCTGCGAGTACTGTTCTGAGGGAGGCCACATTCGAGCTACGTTGAATAACAGGAGAAATCCCGTTTCCTCGTACAAATAGGAAAATGATTCATTGTCCAGTAAATGTTTTTGAGAGACAAAGTTTTCAGTCTCGCTTGTGTCCCTAGAAGTCTCCTGTAACCTGCAAATAAAACACTTGTCGTCGACTTAAAACAACGATTATGTATTATATAAAATTCTAAATAAGCGTCTGGTAGGGTTTAAATATCCGCGCTTCAAGTTGTGCATTGTCTCGCATTTCCTTGCAGCCGGTTGTGACCAGTCAGCTGGGGACAGTCAACAACATCATCCAGGTGAGGAAGACGGACTTCGAAGTGTTCGACGCTCTCATGGTGGACTCGCAGAAATGCTCCGACATGTCAGGTGAGTGCTGGACGAGCCCCTGACTGTGATGGGCGGGGCCCCAAAGCCGGTACAGAATGACATTTTCTTTCTTATTTTGAAAAATTCATCCACTATGTCAAAGACACTTTTATTCAAAGTTATGAAATCATGCAGCATGAACTTCAAGTGCTTCAAGTCAAGAGGTTTGATCCTAAATGTTTGGTCATGATTTCGAAACGGAACTGTGGAAATGTTTATCTCCCCCCCTCTACCTCCTTAATCAGACTTCTCCAGCTCTCCTCCCGGGCCATATCATCAGGACGCATATGTTCCTAAACAGGAAGAGAAGATTAAATCGCCACCCATCCTCCCACCTCACCTGCTACAGGTCATCCTCAACAAAGACACTGGGATTTCTGTAAGTAGGTGTGAGGCAGTTTAATGAGGCATAGTCCCAATTATTTACATTTACTGAAATAATAAAACTAATTTTGCGCTTTATCGTCACATACTTGTGGTATATTAACTGGAAATAGTCACGTTTTTGAGAAGCAATGTTTCTGTCATAGACCTTATTGTTGAGCATCAGGCAACGTCTCGACTCAGTAGTTGATCAAGTAAATCTGTAAAAATGGAGACGAGGAATGTATCCAAAGGACTTACACTTCCTCTGCATGTGCAACGTTCATGTTTTCTATGAAAGTAAGTTCAATAAACTTTCCCCCTCTGTTTCTTTTCATATCCAGTGTGACCCTGCACTTCTCCCAGAACCCAACCACGTCATGCTCAACCACCTCTACGCTCTTTCCATTAAGGTAAAAAAAAAAAAAAATCAAGCTGACTCGGTCACACCAAGTGTTGTGTATTTTTCCAGCACCTCGTGGCTCCTGAAAGTGTAACAGAAAGTCTCTGTGGTGCCGCTTGAGAAAGGACCAGCTTTGTTGTTTTGAGTAGAAACTGTGAAAGCGCGAGCTGCTGCAGCTGTTAGCGAGCTTCACACATTGCTTGCACAGCAGATTGTATCTATGGAATGCCGACGATGATGATAAAGCTTCTGAAGAGAGGAGCTGAAGGACAGATGCTCACCTTTTTTTATACATTTTTTTTTAATAGGAAAAAAAAACTTAACATGCAAACTAATATATAAATACCAACAATGATGCCATACAAAATACTGTTGGTATTATTTTTCAGCTTAACTTATTGACCTATCTGGAAAGTTGAAGGTATTTTTAGCTCACTGCGCCGATGCAAATGGGCCGAGACGTTAAGAACCGGCAGGTTTGATCCAAACGTTTTCCAGTCGGCTCGTGCACCATCCGACCGTCTCGTCAGAAAGTGTAACGGAGGCACAAGCCTCTCTTATGAAAAAGTAGTAGCGGTCGACATTTCCACCGCGCCGCTGTTGATGGGGATTAGCGAGCGGAGCGGTTTTAGATTAGTGGGCGGGCCCTGCCACTCATCCCTGCGCATGGTGATGACTGATAACATTGTTCCCGTCGGCCCGCACGCAACGCGGCTGTAAGCATGCGTTTCATTGTTTCTGACGAGTTGCTTTTTTAGTAATTTATTTTCCCAATCCACGTTGTCTTGTTCTCCCCGGTCACAGGATGGAGTGATGGTGCTCAGCGCGACACATCGCTACAAGAAGAAGTATGTCACCACGTTGCTCTACAAGCCCATCTGATTGAAGACTTTTTTTTAATCTGCGTATGTACACCTGTACACAGTGTACAAAACATCAGCTCAACTTGTTCTTTCTGTTACATAGAGACAGCAGGGGAATTATTTTGTCCTGGATTGGAATCCTGAATTAAGCAGAAGGCTACAAATAGTGCGGAGCTTCTGTTTTGTACACTCCCTGTGTATCCAGTTGTTGTGCACATCTGTTCAGGATAATACATATCACTCGGTCATTCCAATCCCACATAACCTGCCTTTCATTTCTTCACTGATTGCCCTCTTTAGTTATCGGCAACACTGTCTTTGCTTCGTAGACATAGATAGGCAGTAATAATGGAGGTTGGACATTTTGTGAACAGAAATGTAATGAAGAGTGAGTAAGGCTGGGCCATGTGGAGAACATCAAGAACACCAGATTTGAGATCAGTAATGTGGATAAGCTACGAAAGAGTGAGAAAAGGTAACCTTTATAATGTCATGCAGCGTTTAAAAAACACTCGCGCCACATGGCAATATTCAGAAAGAGAAAAATAAAATCTATATATTGCCCAGCCCTACTGGTAACGCTGGGAAAACAGGTCAAAGCACCTCAGATCCACGAGGTCGCTGAGGTGTTTCATAGAAAACATGACGGCGGAGGTGAGGAGGGAATGCACTGCAAGTAGTTCTCCACTGTTTTCATTTGCCTGTTAATCTTGAGAATGTGTTTCGTTATATTTACCGACAAAGCGCACATTTTATCATTTGTGAGAATATTCCATAATGTTTTTTTTCTACTTAGTTTCTATAGTTGGTTGCACTGTTGTGGTCACGATTTACACGAGAGCAGCTTCTTACTTTAGACTGAAACCATAATATATTTTTCTTTGATGAGTTTTGTTATATAATAAATGTATTAGCTTTGCACTATGAGAACACGCGTTTATTGTTAGAGTAGAATATGCATACAGTGTATGTACACTTGCAGCACGAGAATGCATCAGAGGTACAGCGCTGACCCGTCTGAACTGGTCTGCAAGCTGAATCACATTGAAATGCATTCCAGAAATGAACAGTCGCACCAGATAGTTGTTTCCCGCAAGCTTAGTCAGCACGGCATCATCACTTTGTGCCATGGAACGTTGCCAATCTTTTAACAGCAGCGCCACCTTTAGATGGAGGCGGGGGGGGGGGGGGGGGGGGGGCTTGAATTAAATATTGAAGATATTTTGACAAAAAAAGACCAAGAGTCCTGATTTGGGAGCCAGATCATGTAAGATTTGTTCACGTTTGTACTGTTGATGGTCCGTGTGTGTTGGATGAACTCTGGACTGTGCTTAGAGTTTAAAAAAAGTTGTGGCATCTACTTGCATCAATGCATCATTGGTGGAATTGCAATTATCAAATGAGAGCATGATGTTAATGTTCCTTCTCCAGGCCACTGGAGGCTGACAATCTCTTCAGTAAAGATCTCATTTTGTTTGGCTGCAGCGTGGTGATTATTTATTTTTACGAAAATGCGAAACGATCAAATAAATCACAGTATCATGAATGTCGTTGACCCTTTGAACCATGCTGGTGTGTACATTTTATTTTTTTCTCCCTAATTTTGAGAGATATTTGTATTAAATATTAAGTTCAAAATTCACATGTGGTTTGTTTGTTTGTTTTGAGCACACTGTTCTTGAGGTCGGCACTGAAACCCAACAACCCCAACATGTCAGCTGATTGGGAAGGAGCGTACAAGCTCCTCAAACACAACATACTGAAATATTTACCTGGACAAACAGATCAGTTGTGAAGTGCCTTCACAATGAGGAGAAAAAAAAAATAAGCCTCTTAATACCTCTTCATTAATCAACAAAAGCCTCTTTGATAATAAGCAAATGTGTATAAAGAGGGTTTCATTTAAATTAAACCAATAAGCTAACTAAAGCCTTCAGGAATGATAATCTTTAGACTAGCACTTTAGAATACTCTGTAATCACCCTCAATTAGGAAAGCTAAGACGCCAAAGAAGTCTAAAAAGGGCCCAAAGACCAGTGTTTATCAAGTTAATCGGTTAAAATAATGTTTTCATAACATCCAGGAAGGATCACAATGCCCGTGTGCAGTTCCCCGTCTCTTTTAAGACCTGAAGAGAGATGTCCCATGCTGATTGGCCAAGAGGAGAAATGCAGAAATGACAGCAAGTACCAAAGAATTAGGGACGTTCATAACAGCCACAATAAAAATTATATATATGTATGTATGTGTATATATGTATATGTGTGTATATGTATATGTGTGTATGTGTATATATGTATATGTGTATATATATGTATATGTATATATACATATATATATATATATATATGTATATATACATATATATATGTATGTATTTATGTATGTGTATATATATATATATATATATATATATAGATATATATATATATATATATATATTTATTTATTTATATATGTATGTGTATGGGCTTTGATAGGACAGTTCACTTCAAAATATTATAAAATACACATTTTTACTATCGCCTATATTCCTATTTATCAATTTCTCTTGTGTTTGGTGTGAGTTGCAGCGTGTTGGACGCCTCGGCCGTGGAGATGTCTGCATTCCTTCCAGAATAAGATGTTCATCATGATAATTGTGTTTATTACACTTTACGCTCATTTAACAATTCAGCTGACTAAGAAATACTAAAAGAACATTCCGTTTGCAAAATGCTTGAAATGTAGAACACATAAAAAGTGTTGTTTTACCCACGTTATTAGTGTATGTATTGACCTACGGTGAATGCAAATAAAACAGAAATAACACAGATGTGCCGGGAAATCGGACACACGCTCCTCCACGTCGCTCCTGTTCAGGACACATTCTGTCCTTAACCCCCCTCTTGACTTCATCGCCGCTCATATCACGGTTACTCTGGGATTTTCCATGCCTCTGTACATATGGGGGAACATGTTTGCAGTCGGTCTCACATTTATCTGGAGATTGGACACGAGGGTGTGACAAGTTGCTGTCCGACTCGATCACGTATAGATATATACAATGTAAAGAAGACACTCACAGGCATCGTATAGTACAGTGTGTGTGTGTGTGTGTGTGTGTGTGTGTGTGTGGGCGAGGGGGGTATTCAGATCAAGTGTTGATTAAAAAAGGCTGCAGAAGTAAAAGTATGAAATATAGAAGGTGGAGCTCATTTGAACATTTTTTTTTGGAGCTGCCACTGATAATTCTTTAAATTGTGGAATAATCTGATAAAAAAAAATGTTGTGGAGTGGAAGTATGTAGTGGTCACAAGGGCCTTGAATTTGTACGAGGCCGTACTTCAGTGAGTGTACTTTTCACCATTCATACATGATTTAGAGTACAGGGAGAGTTCAGGGAGCGTGGGAATTCTTACCTGCTTTTACACATGCTGGCTGGTGTCTGTGTACATCTTGGAGTCCATACAATGTGCAGCATGAACAGCTGACAGGGCAGGTCCTATATGATATATATACACATACACAAAGAGGGGCCTGACGTTAAAGTGAGAGCTACTTGACTCGACCCTCCCGGCACGATGAACCCCCTCCAGGCGCTGCTTCTGTTGGCCGCGGGCCTCTCTGTTGGTGAGTATGACTCCCCAAAATGCTCTATATCTGTATGCATTGTATGAATAATGGACGCGTCTTCTGGTGGAGTGTGAATGGGAGTTCTGACGCCGCCTGCTTGTCGTGCCTCAGCTCACTCGTTGGACTACTTGGCCCTGAACCAGTTCAGAAAGATGATCCTGTGCATGATGCCTGACAGCTGGCCCATTTTCGACTACGCCGACTACGGCTGCTACTGCGGGAAGGGAGGCTCCGGCACACCCGTGGATGATCTGGATAGGTAATGATGCACTATAGTGGCGGGTGGTGGCAATTTCATCATTCAATGCAAAAAAAAGGTTTTACGCATTACTACTCTGCAGTTGAATATTCAACATTTGTTCCCCGAACCCTCAGGGACTCACTGATGTCAGCTGCTGAGTGGTTGAGTGTGAGAGGCTGTGAGGGCTTGAGCTGGTGTAAATATGAATGGGACAGCACTTTGCTGCAACATCACGTGACTACATCAAAAATATTGCGTACAATTGAGTATTTATTTTATACTTTTTATTCACCGATTTGAACATCTTTCTGACGAGATGAGAAGTCATCTTTATATACTTGTTTTTGTTCAAATGAAATATTTGTTAAATATGCTTGCCTTTCTCTTATTCATTAAATGCTGATTTACGAAAAGAGTTCATGAAGGGCTCAAAATGTCCGCCACAGAGCCCTCAGGCACTTTGACAATTTGACAATGGGACACCCGTGAGCCCTCAAGGACTTTGTGGGAGCGCACCTCAAAGTCTGTGAGTTCGTAAGGGTGGAGATTGGGATTGGGCCGAGCACTGACGAGAAAGAGAGATGGGAACGTGTACCCTGGGGCCAAATGAGAGTGGCCCCCGCGTGGATGATTTTTAGGGCATTTTTTAAAATTAATAATATTATGAGTATATATATATATATATATATATATATATATATATATATATATATATATATATATATATATATAGCTTTTTTTTGGTGGCTCAAGGTGGGTTGGCCGACCGCCACTGATCCACATTTTTGGTTGAAAATTCACAGCCCATTTGCATTCTCGATGCGTCAAAAATACCGACGCCCTTCAGCCATGCGCTGTGTTACAAAGTGATCCGACCAGCAACGCCATGTGACCAGCTGGAATGAGAACGTGTTGAAATTCACCTTGTTTTAATCTTGTTTTGTTTTTTACCTGCAGATGCTGCCAAGTCCATGACAGGTGTTACAGTGAAGCCATGCAGCACTCCAAGTGCTGGCCCATCATCGACAATCCTTACACCGAGTTGTACCACTACAGCTGTGACAAGAAAAACAAGAAGCTCACCTGTGGTGGTGAGTACGCTGAGACAAAGGGGACTTTCCCGCTCTTTTTTCATTTGCTCATGAAACCTGCAGCCACATTGCAACTAGTGGTTCAGTGTCTCGTTCAAGGACACTTCAACATGCCAACTATTGGGGGACCGGGGGTGAAACCGACTACCTTGTGGTTTCAGGACGAACACTCCCCATAAACTGCATGAGAAGTACACAGACAATAAATGACATTAATAAATTCATGGCGAAATTCCTGTACTTGCATGGAAATGTTTACGTTACGCCGTTAACAGGTTACTTGACTTTTTTTTTGACATGGACACAATAGCATTAGAATTTCTAGCACATATCTATGCATGAAAGAATACCAGATGCATTGTGTTCAGTGTATATAGTGAATGCTAATTTCCAACACCTGTCCACGGGAGGCTTTTTAAAAAATACAGCAGAACTCTCACGGAGACCATCTTTTAGGTGGTGGGGCGTGAACATTTTTCTTCCTCCAAAGTCGGCCTTTTGCTAACCACAGAATTCCTCTGCTTTACCTCCCCCTCCAGCCGAAAACGACGAGTGTGAGATGTTCATCTGCGAGTGTGACAGGAAGGCCACCGAGTGTTTCAGCCAAGTGCCTTGGCTCCCCGAGAACGAGCACCTGCCCAGCGACCGGTGTCAGTAAAGACCAGACAACTGAATCACAATAGGAATCCACGCTTCAGCACAACATATACATTTTTTGCTTTGTTTTGTTATGTGACAGATGAATTTTACTGAGGATCATTGATGTATCATATCTGTAACCATCCACCATTCTCTCCGTGTGCAGAATTACTCCTCTTGTGTTCGTAATGGCGTCGCCATTCTGTCAATAAACTGAGTCTGATCGGCCTTTTGTCTCTCATGCTGTTTACTGTTCTTAAAAAGCGACGTCTGAATTCAAGTTACCACAGGGGGCGCTGTTGTAATTTCACAGATGTGCTGGGAAATCAGACACTTCCTCGTTTCAAGCCTGGGATTTTCCATGTCTCTGAATGTGTGGCGGAACAAGAACTTACAGGTTGTATTTGCCCTCGTGCTTATGTATGTAGGAGCGTGAGAGTATTACATCATCATGACAAGCTGAACCAAACCAATTGAAATACAGCTGCATGACAAAGATGACGATTCATTCTGTAAATTGATGTCCGCGTGATGATTATTTATCAACCATTCAATTCTGCTTATTGAAGATGTTTATACAAAAAAAAAAATAGTCTCGTAAGCCGTGGAGCCTGGAAGACGTTCCAATCAGAGGGTCCTGGGGCTATTTTCCTGTACCGATGTGGGGGCCTTGGGCCAGAGGACGGGGTTTGTGTACAGATTGTAAAGCACACACATTTGTGATTTTGGGCTAAACAAAATAAATTGTATTGAAAATTGAATTTCAAGAGCATGGCCGGAGCAAATGCAGACACAAGACAATCACCCACTGAGCACCTCCCTCAACCAAAGCCTTTGAGGTGAGCCTTGAACATAACCAGTAACAGCGCTTTTATATAGCGCACCCCAGACCCCCAGACCTTCTCTCTCGTGGTTAGGTTGAGCAACTCAAGCCTGGAGAGACACTCTGGGCTCAGGGTTCAGAGCTTAAAGACTGTGGGAATTCTTCCCTGCTTTTACAGATGCTGGTTTGTGTTTGTTGTCGAGGCAAACACACCTGTGTTGTAAGAACAGCTGACGGGGCAGCTCCCAAGGTCTCGCTCATGATATAAAAAGAGCGGCCTGATATTAGATTAAGAGCTACTTGACTCAACCCTCCTGCCCTCCAGGATGAACACCCTCCAGGCGCTGCTTCTTTTGGCCGCGGGCCTCTCTGTTGGTGAGTACGACTCCACGATCGCACGCACAGTTCCTAGGAACACACGCGTCTTCTGACGCCGTCTGCTTGTCGTCCCTCAGCCCAGTCGTTGGACTTAAAGGCCCTGAACCAGTTCAGAAGGATGATCCTGTGCGTGATGCCTGACAGCTGGCCCATTTTCGACTACGCCGACTACGGCTGCTACTGCGGCAAGGGAGGCTCTGGCACACCTGTGGATGATCTGGATAGGTAATGAACCAGCCTGCTTCATTTTAAAATACAATAAAAGATCATTTTCATTGTCCAATCTGATTAAAATGCGTCTTGTTGGACTTTTTATTTTTACCTGTAGGTGCTGCCAAGTGCATGACCATTGCTACAACGCAGCTATGCAGCACCCCGCGTGCTGGGCCATCGTCGACAATCCTTACACCGAGCTGTATGAGTACAGCTGTGACGAGAAAAACAAGAAGGTCACCTGTGGCCGTGAGTACGCCGAGACAAAGGGGACTTTCCTCGGGCTCCTGTATTAATCAAGCTGATATTATCATCTTCTATTATCATGTTCTTACTGGTTTTAACAGACAACATCCCATTTCTTCAGTTCTGACCTCTCTCCACTGGCTCCTGGTTTTAGGAGTGATTTTCAGATTTTGTTGATCCATCTTAAGGCCCGCCTGGGTCTGGCCCCAGATTATATTATTAAAATGTTAACGGCATTTGAGCCAACTCGCATCCTTAGATCCTGTGGTGGGGCCCTCCTGGCCGTTACCAAGTCAAGCTTGAATCAAAGGGTGATCGCACTCTTTTGCCATCATGGCAGAATCAATAACTTCTTTTAAATCACTTCTTGAAACCCATTTTTATAGAATTACTTTGAAGTGATTTCATTTTTTTATGTCTTTTTATGATCTATTATGCAGTCATTTTGTTCCCATGGTTTTGTTTGTATATTTTATATATTTGTTTGTTTTCTACTGTTCTTTTTGGCTATTTGTTTAGTTTAGTTGTATTCAATGCCTCTATGGTATTGTCTTTTTTGTTTACTGCAATTTAAGTTGTGTCTATGCTTTGCTTATCTGTGGTAGCACTTTGCAAACTTATCAAAGGTGCTAAAATTAAGTTATTATTAGTCGTATTATTATGTTATCCTCACTTTCTTTAATTTGTATGAAATATTGGTCAGCATTTTGGTAGTCACAGAGTCTCTCTCTCGCTCCTATATCTTCTTCAGCAAACAACAACGAGTGTGAGATGTTCATCTGCGAGTGTGACAGGAAGGCCGCAGAGTGTTTTAGCGGAGCGCCTTGGATCCCCGAGCACGAGCACCTGCCCAGCGACCAGTGTCAGTGAAGACAGCTGAGATAAAGTGACAGATATATATAAAGAAAGAAAAATGGTTGTGCATGTTTAGGCTTATTGGGAATATTAACGTGCACACACAGACACAATAATGGGACACCGTTGCTTAGAACCATTTAGTATTTTCTCCTCATTTTCCATGTGCTGATATAACCTTGTTGTTAGGTTTATTGATGTGTGTCTCTCATCATGTCACATGCTGTTTTAACCACAGAGGGCACTACAGTCTTCTATTTCATTTCTAGTTTGCGGGGTGAAAGTGGCAGCACAGACTTTTATGTGTTGGTCTATGTCAGCTGTCCTGTTATGCTTTCTGTAAAAGTCCCATGTAAAAGTCCCATGTATTGTATGTCATATTGGCACTTAAAAATAAATAACTCTGTTAGGAATACAATTAAACTGGGATTGTTTTGTTTTTTTGCTTCAGCTTGTGTGCGTGTAAATGAGGATTTTATAACTTCTTCTTTTTAAATAGATCCATCAGTAAGTCGAGTTTGTTAGCAATATTACTATTACTATTATTATCAAAACCATGTGTGGATTCTGCCAACGGCTACCAGGAGCCACTTTTTGGCAATGGCAATACACGCACAGCGCTGTGTGAAAAACAGTTCATTTCCAGCTGCTTTTGTGTTGCTGGCAGCACTTGTTATTAAGCCCTCTTCTCTTTAGCCGCTACACACAACTGACGCTTTCGGGTGAGATTCTCGTTGCTTTTATTCAGATCACTTGACACCAGATTTCCAAAAACAGATCCGCTGCATCGTTAGTGTATCGGTGTCAGCTAGCCGCCGCCACTAGCTCCCGCACGCCACTCCCAGTGATCCCAGGCGCAGCACACTGGATGAGTGAAGTAGCTTCAGGCCATTGTGCAGACAGCACTAAGCCAGCAACCGTTAGCTGGCTGCTTGGCCGTGAGCCAGCTACCGGCCGCTGCTGGATTACAGATAAAATGAGAAAAACGACAACTGCAAAGAATCCAAAAATAGATACTGGACCCCTTGAAGGCTGTTTTCAAATCTAACACCTTACGCAAGTATGTGCGTCTCTTTCTTATCATGGTGTCATTAGCTGTTGGTAGACACGTTTGGAGCCACGTTACAACGAATGAGCAGAACTTGCACCTCGAATGCGTAACATTATAATTAATGGCATCGGAAATACCGGTTCCACCACCTTATTACCATAACGTACTGCGAAACAAACAGGTTACATTTGTAGGTAATTCAAGTTCCTGAGAGGAATGTATGTTCCAGTTATGAGGAACGCCCTTATTATACTTTGAAGAACAGTTGTGATAGTTTTAACAGGTGAGAGTGCTGTGTTGCGTGACTGAAGCGTTGTTGTTGTACGTCATGAAGTCTCTCCTGAGATCATTATCTCCCTGAGGCGTATCCAATAAATAATGCTAAGTTACCATTGGAATGGTATGTTCTTAAACAAGTGAATGGTGCATAATTATGTCAGAGATTATGGGTTGATGAAAGGCTTGGTAATTTACCTCCATAGGTAATTAGCAAACAGATCAGGCTATTCTTATGTAGCGTTCGTAGCTCAAACTGCAAACAATGTATGCACTGTAATTCATAGATACATAATTCTAGTAATCAGAAACCAGGAAGTGTGAAGAACGACAGTTGATGGGTCAAATAAAAACATGAGACCGCCGTCGTTGATTTCTAGTTCACGTATCTTATTTGATCACAAACCAAAGTGTTTTTTAAAACATAACCAGGTATTTTGGTTGCCTAGACCTGACTAAGTTGATTCCTTTTGAAGAGAAAGGTTTATTTTAAAAAGGACGTATGGCGAGACGCATGGACGCGTCT
>NW_027175996.1:0-19181 GCF_023055335.1 Clinocottus analis | reverse complement strand
CGTTCCCTTATGAAAAACATCCTGACTCTTCCCATTTAAAGGCAATCTAGTACACTATTAAATCCCATTATACCCTTTTAATAGCATGATCATAGTACTGCTACAAAAACACTAAAACAGTGACTGAGGTTGCTCTCTTGTTTTTGTTCTTAAGGATCTGGGTCCTTCTCTCTGTCCGGGTCAGCTGACCTGTTCATCGGGGTTCCACCTGTAAACGGCGAGCAGTCTGCTTACCAAATGGGAGTGCAGGTACTTTAAACCACTCATAAAGTAGTTCCACACATATTTACACAAGGCGGCCTGTGACTCAAATTCAGTGCCGCGCACTCGCTGTCATATTTGTCGAGACTTTGGTCATAGAGATGTGCGCGTGGTTTTATCTCTTAGCCCCTTGCCCACTTTTTTTTTTTGTTTAACATGTTACACTTGTATCCAACTGCTTACCCAGCTGTCAACAAGCACTTGACATGAAATATAACTTGGACAAAACAACACCAAACGTGAGGTTTAAAGGGATGGATCTCAAATTAGTATTTAGACTTTTAAATATATTTTCACACATGTATTGTCATTGTCGATGTGAGATTGTTTCAAAACATCTTGAGATTGTGTACAATAGGTGTTTAATGATGTGCTGACAAATGTACAATAAGCCACACGGCGACGTCATCCTGACACTCGTTTCTCTTTCGGTTTCGCAGACTAACGGTAACTGGCAGGGTCGGCACTCCCCCCTGTCTGGCGCCTCGCCCCACAGCGACCACTCGGAAATCTCTGACTGAAGGCCCCGCCCACTGGCACAGAGCGACAGCGACGGAAAGATTGGCGACGGAAAAGACAGAAGAATGATATCCCACTTCCCACTCGGCTGCAGCCGGTTTTTGTATGTTGTTTGTTTTGGTTTGACTATTTTAAATGTACGTTGTGTTTTCGTCTTTCTCTCACCGCTCGGTGTGTGTGTGTGTGTGTGTGTGTGTGTGTGTGTGTGTGTGTGTGTGTGTGTGTGTGTGTGTGTGTGTGTGTGTGTGTGTGTGTGTGTGTGTGTGTGTGTGTGTGTGCATGCAGGTGTGGTTTTGTTATCAGGGTTGGAGGGTTTGTTTTCCACTAATTTTGACATGTTACTGAGGTGTGTTTGTGGTTGGGAAGGGGAGGAAGGGCACAGCATTATTATTGTTTTAAGCACACTATATCATTATTATTATTAATATTATTGCTGTTTTATTATTAATGCTACAACTATTTTCATTTTAACAGCTCAGACAGAGAGAATGCATTTAGTGAATGAGAGGACAATAGAGAAAAATCCAAAGATTTTGTGCGTTTGTTTCTCTGTTTTATTGGTTATTTTGGTTTGTTGTTTTTTTTCTACTGGGCTTATGTGTCCCTGTAAGACGGATGAGGCGTGTGTGTGTGAGTCCATATCAGTGGTTTGAATGAGTATATCAACAGTGCTGTCTTTTTTCTGTACAGTGAAACACCTGTATTCTCTCTACCTCTTTTACAATAAAGACTCTCTGTATTCACAACCAAATCGTGATCGCTGCCGATTTGTGATGCTGGATGAGCCAGAGATCTCATAGTGTAACACGTAGTGTAAGTACTTTTATATCAAAGAGGTAAACAATAACAACGGAAAGCATGTGATTGTATTTTACAGTGTATTGGTGCAAGGTTGAGCTATAAAGTGGGGCAACTGCCCCAAATACTTGTTATGGTTTTAGTTCTATAATTGACTGGACATGTGTTGGAGCATTTGCACCACTAAAGCACTAACACTAACTGCTTGCCCTGCTGAATAGAGCGGTTCTGTATCATCATCGTTTAATTTGACATAATATGGTGCTCACATGGTGTATATTCCTGAATTCACTTTTTAGGTAATGAAACAACTAACTATATATTAGCCTACACGGATAAAGTCACATCACAATGGAAGTAACTGACACTTCAAACTTGATATCACCACGTAGTATTTCTTCATTATGGGGTGCTCCTCTCTCTCCCCGGTAAGAGTCGCTGTGTGGCAACCCTGTCTCCTAAAAAGCACGTTGCTGCTGCGCTAATGCCATCAAAGGGGTTAATTACTCTACATCTGCCAAAGGACCCCCGAGGGCTCACACCACTTGTTAAACAATAAAAGCTGCCACGTGTGCGTGGCGGACGTCCCTCGGCTTTCCCATGGTCCTCTGGCAACATCAAAGGGTTTTCACGAGCAAATGTCGAGCAACTGCAGCGCTGCTTAACGGGGCGCGAGAGCACGAGGCAGATGCCCAAAAGGCACGCGTGGGCCGCTGCGACACCAAGGTGTCAATGCAAAAATGTTGACCTGTTGCATCTTCGCCCCGCGGACCGACTAACAAATGTAAAGGCGTGAACGGCGACGTGTCAGCAGATGCCCCATGATGAGCGAGGGATTCAAAGAAAGAAAGACGGGAAATAATCCTTCAAAAAACCTGTTTGTGAGCAAGATAATGAATGCTTTTGATAGTATAACACGTAAAGCCTGTAAAGAAGATGTTGCCGGTTTTGGTACATTCATAAACCAATTAAAGAGATTGATATAAGTGCCTATCTATTAACCTGCCGCGGTACACAAATGTGTTTTACGCGCTCTCGGTGGCGCAGCTGAAGTAGCCGACCCCATCACTGATATCTGGTATCACACCTTTTAGATAACAATATGCATCAACAAAAATGTACTTACTTTTTAGTGCTCGAGGAAATATCTATTAGGAAATATCTATTATTTTCCATTTTTGTGTACTGTTTTTCAATGTAAAAAGCGATACTTAAAGTAACAGTAAGGGTTACTGCTGGCTGTATACCAGGTATGCATTCCAAAGAAAATAAATTGTGTATTCATTGTTTTGAAGTAAATTGAAGATGCATTTTAAAGTTTACGCACGGTGTCGCGTAATGTTTCATACGTTGTGTCTTCTGTTTTAAGCACACATAGATTTGAATGTTTTTTTCCATGTGGGGAAAAAGTAAAGTACTCAGATCAGTAATGGGTAAAAACTTAAGTTTAATTGAATTCAAAATCAAACGAGGGGATGGGGGTGGGGCGGAGGAGCTAAGGGGTGGTGCGACTGTAAAATGTGACGGTGGGAGGAGTCAGGCCTGGAGGTAAAAGAAGCAGCCGGACACCAGCCACATTGCTCACAGTGAAGGAACTTCTTTGACCTGGGCACACTGGACCTCTGGCTACAATGAAACTGCTACAGCAAACGGCGGATGCAACAAACGAAAGAAAGGTAAAGAAATAAATCTTCATTTATGTTTTAAATTGTGTTTATATCAAGTATAGACCACTGTGATGTGGCAGCAACAGAAGTGTCTCAGACCAAACCTTAACGCTTGGAAGAAAACTTTTTCATCAAAGTAAATTTTTCTAAAATGTTCCACTGCTGTACATTTGCATCATCCCCACCACCATTGTTCTTTCTTTCTAGTTCATAAAATCTCAGGTTGAGAAACGTCGAAGGGAAAGAATGAACCGCAGTTTAGAGCGTCTGAGGACAATGTTGCTTCAAGAGCCACAACAACTGGTAAAACCAAACAAAGAACTTCAAGTGTACTCGTATATTGTGAAAGGAAATTATGTTTCTTTGTCCTTTCAGTTTTCCAAACATGTATTTTCACTCTGAAACATGTCATGAAACATACTGTACTCTTCTCAATTTCAATATGAAAGACATCCAGGGGCATTTGAACATTTGCATAGGTTAAGATATAGAATGTTATGAAATGAGGTGAAGTTATTGCACCATTTTGTATCTTAGTGCCAGCAGACTTCATTAACTGATGCTGATGTCGTCATACAGGGTGGGACTCAGCACAGAGTGGAGAAAGCAGAGATCCTTGAGCACACAGTCCGCTTCCTGCAGAAAACTGCTAAAGGAGACGAGACGAGAGCCTCTGCTGCTTCTCCATCCTCTGCTGGGGGTGATGGCGGTAAGAAACACTCCTCTCAAGACGGCTTCTCCACCTGCCTGCAGACAGCCGCTCAGTTCCTCGGACCTGAAGGGAAGGGCCTGTGGCTCGGAGCGACACTGGACACGTCTCTCGCTGCTAGCTTCTCCCGCTCAGACTCCGACACTGATGTTCAGAGGAGAACCGGAGAAGCCCACTCGGCCTCCAACTCGCTGCCGCGCACAAAGTCCATTCTTCGGATGCTGAGGCAAAAGTCCAAGCACAAACTGCAAACGCCAGACTTCGGCGCCGCTCATCCATACGGGCTTCCAGTCCAGCAGAGGTTTCCCAAGATTCCCCAACGGGCCCGGAGACAAATCCCGCCTGAGATGAGACGAGCGAGCAAACCGAGCCGGGCCCAGAGCAGCCCGGTCAGCCAGACGTTGTGGAGGCCATGGCCCTGATTACCAGGCCGTGACCTCTGAAATTAAAAATATAATCACTTTTAACTACTGTTTAACATTCACTGGGGTCCAATTGTACTGTTCTTGAATGAATATTTGAATTTCACCCGCGCCAACAATGGCCTTTGGACGTCTGATAACTCGTAACAGGGTTCAAGACTGGTCACTGTAAATATTGTATAAAAAAACTCATTTATCTGTACTTTGAATGCTTCGAAACGAGCACAGCGGGGCAGCCCTCTGGTCTGCTGACGGCACGCAGACTCTCCCAAACTGGGGGGGGGGGACACACGTGAGCTGGATCACGGCGTCCGCTGCCGCTGTGCTTAAAAGCAAATTAAGAGGTGAGTATTCTGAAACTGCAGCATCTCTGTCCTCCTTCATACTGCTTTGCCACATCTGCTGTCATGTTTCCAAGATACTGAAGAGGATAATGATTGATTTCACCCGTCACATTTCCAGGTGTGGGACCTCAGGGTTGGAGGCTGGGAGAGCCCCACGCCGCCCCACGCATTCAGTCTGCTGGCATCAACGACATCTCTGTGAACAACATGTATTCCCTTTAAATATATATATCTTGTCTATTTTGCACACTAATTTATTCAGAATGTCCGTGGTGAGAAGTATTCTTTTTTTAATAATAAAATAAAGACCTTTTTTAAAAATGAAAAAGCATCGTATTCAATGATTTATTTTCAATTCAAGCTGCAGGCTTTTTTTAGTTTGAGGTGTGAAACTCCTCCTGCAGAGCTCCATCCTGCAGTTGTGAAGTCTGGCCATGAGGCCAAAGAGTTCAGGACACCTTCAAAGGCATCAAAGATAGCCCTGCTCACACACTGAATGCCTTTTTGGATGAAACCAATACATATACATACAAAAAATATAATACAAAAAAGACAATTACATAGCCTGGAGCACTATGTGCAAAATGTATCCCCAAAAAATGTGTCAAGAAATCGTAAAATTCCAGATTCACTTTACAGCCCTGCCAGTGAGCCATATTGTTCTGTTCTTTAAGAAGTCTGACCAAACTTTTTGTTCCCAAATCTCTTTGATTATTATATGTAATTTCCTATATGTTAGTAGAAAAAGTATAATACATTGGCAATGTAACAGCAGAGTGTCTGTCAAACCTCTTCAGACTACCCCAGCACTAAATGTCCCAGCTTTATTTCAGTCCATCGTCATAAATTTCTATCCGAATCCATTTTCTTTAACAAACCGTTTACCTGACGAGGTTGAATCATCTGAAAACCCTCCCACTCCTGTCCACGTGTGTCTTCATCGTCATTAGTATTCATCCTGCCTCCTGCGTGGCCCCCAGCTGCTCAGCCATTTGTTTTCCGCGCGTGTCCGGTGTAAATTCACAGGAAACCAAACGTGTCTTCACACCTCCAGACTGGCAGCCCTTTGAAGTCCAGCCACACTCACAGGACTTGTTCGGTTAAAGCTTTATGATTGTGGTTTTATCTATCTATCTATCTATCTATCTATCTATCTATCTATCTATCTATCTATCTATCTATCTATCTATCTATCTGGATTGTTTCAACACACACACACACACACACACACACACACACACACACACACACACACACACACACACACACACACACACACACACACACACACACACACACACATATATATATATATATATATATATATATATATATATATATATATATATATATATATATATATATATATATATATATATATATACACACACGTGAGTGTGCAGTTAGTTATCAATACAATTATGTGCCACGAATTTAGTGAGGATTCCTAATAGCCCAGAATTCATATTAACATATCATTAGACTAAGTATTAATTAGGAGAAATCCTGAATTAATGTATTTTCCTTTCCATTATGTGAACCGCTTATCCTGTTCAGGGTCATGGGGCGCTGGAGCCGATCCCAGCGGACACACAACAGACACACATTGGAACCGAGCCGTTGTTTGTATTTATCCGTTGTTTCTTTCTACTTTTTCTAAATGTTGACACTGGATTGACAATGTGAACTTTATTTATGTATTTATTGACTGTTTTGGCAAACAACCTGCAGTATAGTCCGACCTTTTGCCGTGCCACTGCTGATGAGCTGGCCTGGGAGACGCTGTTCTGTCTCTTTCTCGTGGGAACGAGAGAGCGACGCGCGTTCATTGCTCTTTTATTACCTGTTAGTATTAGTGCGTCATTATAAGAAGTGTGTGGAGGGCTGTGAGCGTTCAGGTTCCCACGCACTCATTTCACACACACTGGTCACTCAGATGCAAATCACGCACCGAGGTTGCCCCCGTTGTTCTTCCATATTCGTTATCAGAAGTCATTATGATTGTAGCTATGCAGCTTCGGCGCGTGGACTCGGTATTAAGTCTCTATCAGCATCAGAGTGACGTGTTGACGTGTCTTATGTGAACATAAAGCTCTTCCAAGTTAATAAAATTACATTTTTTAATGCTACGCGATATTTCTTCTTTTTTAACGAAAGCATATGGCACGTGCCAAAATATGGCTGATGAATAAGCAAAGCAATATACAACCTGGTAGACAACTCAGCTGAAATAGTATTTTTCTATATGTCACTGTTGACAAGTAGAGCTATTCTAATACAAACGTGTTTTCAAAAGTACTTGTACAAGTTACAATTGGGCTTCTTTCAAAGAATTCAGTCTGTTGTTGCGTTTTTCAGCCGGCGCGTGTTTGCATGAGGTGTGATGATGTCGCGTGCTGCCGGAGCTGCCGCACGTGCACATCAAAAGGGTTCAGTGAATAGGTGTCTAGTCAAATAACAAAGGGACACACAGTTTGATCCAGCAGCAAAAAAACAAACAAAATGAAAAGTAATTTAAGGCAGTTTCATTAACTTATGAGTCATAACTAAACTCTAAAATCAACAGAACAATATGTGATAGTCAAGTTGTAGTTTGGTATATTTACGCAATACATGTACTTATAATCAAAATGATTTAGTAAAATAATGAAGCACACGTAAGTCAATTGTATCCATTGTATGTTACTTTATCATAAATATTGTACGTTTTACATATTAATACAACACATGTTTAAGGTTTAGCCTTAGTGGTGCCTAATTGGCTTGTTCCTCTCTTAACTTCTCAGATGATGGTGATGATGGCTTCCATTGAATTACTGTTTCAGGCCCCAACAAGTCAAACTATTATTTCTTATTATCCATTATCTCAAACACAAAAATACAGAGAGGTCATAAAGTATCACATATTTGTGCAGCAGAACTGGATTTGTTGTTTGTTGTACAAATAATCATCTCATGAGCCCTCATGTCATCTGGTGACCTCATCGAAAAAGTCCCTGACCATATGACACAGGACTAAGCCTTAAACTAGCTCCACCTCGAGCAGCTATATAATGCTGATTTTATGTTGCTCCATCAGTTAAAGGGGACACTACATTTCATTTTCTATTTTATACTGACACTCGATAAACATCGTCCGTCGCTGCGAAACGAACTGCTTTTAATAAGCAATGTGCATACAAGATCGACAATTGTTGTGAGGAGACTGCGGTTGACACATGTTCTCCAGACCAAAAGGCAATAAATAAATATAAACAAACGTCCTGAAGTCGAAACGTCAACAAATGTTGAATACGTGTGAGAGTGGGAGCGAGTCCCCCAGCTCGTTCTCATGGGAACATGGAGCAACAGGCTTCATCCTCACTTTATTGCCTGTTAGATCCGATACTTCGTTTACAAAGTGTGCATGGAGGAGAGGTGGCGCGAAGGTTCCCACACACACACGTGGGACACTCAGAATAATCGTATCAGTGAATAGCCAACCCCTGGTGTTTGACGAGGGTGTGAGAATGTTTGCATGTGACAAGAGTACTGTAACTAATCACGGCAATTGGAAGAGTCGCGCGTAAAAGGATCAACTTTACGCGCATCGCTGTTGTCCTCGAGAACTACAGAATCATGGGACACATGTATTTAAACATATAGTAATAGTTCTAGGTATGATCCGGGAACATTTGGCACATGACTTGATCCAGTTTTGTTTACTGAATGTCCGAGACTGTCCGATGTGCAAAAAGAAGCTCCTTCAACTCTTTCTCATGGGTAAATTGGCGAGGGTGGCTGTATTCACACTTTATTACGTGTTAGAATTCATACGTCATAACAAAGAGTGTTTGGGGGAGAAGTGGCTTTCGGGTTCCCACGCGTTGCTTGTAGTAATGACATTGTAAGACATGCCTTTTGATTTTAATGTCATTATTTGTACAGGCATTTGCTGAGCCGTGCGTAAAATCTCATTTTATGAGTGAAAAATATGTGCTATAGTTTGCAGAGTTTGCAGATTGTTTGTACATTAACACACGTGGTTTGAATTAGATATATAGAATTTTGAGCTATAGTTTTACATTTTCTATGTGTTTATTCGCCAAAGAGACGACAGTTTAAGGACATGCACATGAGAGAGTAGATTCTTACGCACGCCGAAACACCCATGTTGCAGATTTTTTTGGAATTCGTGAGAAGCTCAAATCATCAGTGAGTCAGTGAAAGAGTGACTATTCAAAAGGTTTTCTCGTCTTCACACTCCTTTTGTTCGGACACTGTCGCCTGAGGACGTGTCTCGTTTGGCCGTTCATGATAATGGTGAGAGAATCACCCAGGGTCATTTCTCTGAGCTTCACGCTGTTTTGGCGGATGTGTGTTGCTTTCTCTCACATATGTAAAACTACACACACGTGCGGGTAACACCTTTTACAGGCGCGTGTCACTGACACTCAGCAGGGCAGCGCAGCGCACGTGCCCGCAGATTGGGGAAGGGCCGAAGCGCGTCGTTCAGTCGGTTTTCCTCTTGATCAAAATGCGTTAACAACAGACACTGAAGAGCATGTTTAAAAGGGAAATTAGAAGTCAATGTATATTGGGATTAATACATACATAAAATAGTTCGCGTCTAACTTAATTGTCATTCAACATTAACTTGTAAATTGAGCAGACTGTCAGAGAAAAAGAGACACAACAAAACAGGCGTATACTTGTAATGTTGAATATTGAGACATAAACCACTTGGTAAGTCGTTAATCATGGAGTAGAAAACCTGGAGTAATATAAAATCTATGATCACAGGTTGTGGGTGGAGCCAAAAGTCACGCCCACTACGACATAAAAGCTGTCACAACGGTTTTTGATGTCACATTCAGCTTTTGACTGAAATCCTGGCAGAGCTGCAGCTTCCAGGTCTTGGAATACAATCATGAAATTGCTTCAGGATTCAGAGGACGCAAAGGCCGAAAGAAAGGTACTTGTATCATTTATGCTTTCATTCAATATTTTGGATTATTTCATATAGCCCAACACCAGCGTCTGTATTGTCTGATGCACATGACTCTGTAACTTCACCTAGAACTCAAATCCATATCTTAGTCTCACTTCATTCATTCTACTCTCGTTTCTGCCTCGCAGAGCCTCAAACCTCAGGTGGAGAGGCGTCGAAGGGAGAGAATGAACCGCAGCCTGGAGAGCCTGAAGACTCTGTTGTTTCTGCGACAGGTAAGGACCACACAACTCGGGTGGTCTACTTGTTCAACGTACGACAGGGAACCTTTTAGAGTGGGGCTGTAAAACTGTTGATTGACACCTTGTTTCCGTCCTAGGACGCGTCTCAGCGCAGAGTGGAGAAAGCTGAGATACTCGAGCACACCGTCCTCTTCCTGCGGAACACCGCTGAAAGAAACGGGAGGGCTCAAGGAGGGAGTGGTGGGTGTGACGGTGGAGGAGGTCAGAAACACTCTTACCATGACGGCTTCTCCACCTGCCTCCAGGGAGCGGCTAAGTTCCTGGGGCCTGAGGGGAAGGGGCTGTGGCTCGGAGCGGCACTGGACGCGTCTCTCGCCGCTCGCTTCTGCCGCTCAGAGTCCGACCTTGCAGGCGCCCACAGAACAACCGAAGAACAATCCTCCGGCTCCCTTCTTCTCAGGAAGTCCTCCAGGTCTATTCTTCGGTTGCTGATCCAGAGATCCGGGCACAGACTGTGCGCGCCTGCCCTCACCACTGTGCAGCGTTGCGTACAGACCCGCGGGGAATTGCAAAGCTCTGGCACATCAACTCCCCTCCCGACGCACAAAGCCGCGAGTCGAGCGAGCAAACAGAGCGCGCCCCAGTGCCAAACGCTCAGCCAGTCAATGTGGAGGCCGTGGCCCTGATCCCCACCCCGTGATTGCAGAACCTGAACTTTGAATGACTTTATAATGCCGATTAATATTAATATCAACATAAGAACATGTGTTGTTCATCTGCCTGTCTACAAAGACATTTTCTGTGCAATGTATTGAACTCTGGCCTCTCCTGCTTTCCCGTAAAGTCTGATACATTTGTAGATATTGTAAATCTATTGTGACCACTCCAAGTGCTGCTACGGCCTTTACGGGCCGATTCGTGTTCGATGTGTTAGAAATTGTGAAGTATTTTTGCACCTTAATTTATTTTATCTTGTCATTTGCAAATAAACAAAAGGAAAAAATTACTAAACCTGACCTACGCGTTCCTTGATTGCTTGCTGGCACGTGTCTTAAGGGGGAATATGCATAAGTGTGGGCTTGTGTGGTGACACACAAGTGAGAATGAAAGGCGCCATGCGGTGACGTTTCACACAGTGGAACGAGCTTCAATCCTCGCTTTACTTTAAACAACTATAACATTAATATATCATTAGCATTTGTATTATTATACAAACATCTTTTCTTTCATAATTTTTGTTCAAATTTAAAGCAACGAAATACATACTTTTAAGAGGGGAAGCAGTGCGTACAAGTTGGCATTGTCGTGCGTAATGTCAAATCTTCCTGACTTGAAATTCGAAATTGAGTAAAAAAAACAGTTTTCTCCATGTAAACATATTTATTTAAGAAAAGGAACAGTTCTTATGGGCTAAAGTCAGTATTTGCTGCGTAAAGAATGCATTCTTGGCGTGCGTAAAACGATTCTTAATGGACGTTAGTTTAAAGGAAGCAAGTCTCTCGCTGTAGCTCATTCTCATGTCAATCGTCGGCGAAGGCGCGTGGGAACGTGTTGTATCAGTTTTAACAGGTAATAAAGCTGTAAATGCAGCACCATTTCCCCCCTTCCCACGAGAAAGAGTTTGAGCTTTTTGTTTCTCTTTATCTGAAGACCCAGCCTGGATTCCAGTCAGGCTGTCTATTTAAAATGTTATATACAGGTTCAACATGCACTTTGACGGCTCTGCGTGTCACCCATCGTAAGTATTAGAAGCTGCTGTTAAGCATCTAAGGAGCAACTCGGGGTTCAGTGTCATTGAAAACAATGATGGCGTTATACGAGGAGATTCATTTCCTTTTTTTTTTGTTGCTACTGTGGGTTTTTGTGCAAGGTTTGATACAAAGGTGCTAATTGTGCTAAATCCCGACAACTTCTTGATCTACATGCGCGTGCAGGTGATCCAGGCACGAGCCAGCTTTGCATAATTTAACACCATTCGTGTCATTTACAACTCTATAGAAGTGTGGAAGTCGTGTTTGCTTTGTTCCTTCCTGAGAAATTCATGTAAAAAAAACGTTCCAACAAAAAAATATGTCAATTCTAGTAGCGATACATAACATTTCCAAACATACAAAACATGTCAGGCTTACTTTAGTAGGATATACAGGATGTACAAACCAGAAAATAGGCCCTCTATATTTGAAACTTTAGTGTGATTGGAAAAAACTTATGCAACTTTATTTTCATAATTCTAATATATGTTATATGTATAATGTATTATAGCCTTCAATATGACCGTTGAGGTGCATTTTGAAACATTGGTGAAAAAAAGCTCAGCCCTGTTCCCAAATGTTGCCCAAATCTCCAAATGTATCCAAGTGTAACCAAGGAAACAAAATGTCCCCAATTGGAATGTGACATATTCTAAAATTGTTTTGAAGCACCTTTAGGTGTCATCTCTACAATAACTGATCATATCTATGAAACAACTCGAAAACAATGGAGGAGCACACCGATAAGACACCTAACATCCCTCTGAAGTCGCCGACTGCTCCTCTGGTCGCGGAACAGGCGACGCAGAGCAGGACGTTTCCTCAGGAAAGCGGCTGCTGGCATGAGCCCGTGGTTCACAGATCTCTGGTTGAGTACCACGAGTCAACAACCCAAAGTAGTTCTAACATTTGGAGACTCCCAGAGCGCAGACTATTAGATCTGACCTTGCTCCCTTCCTGATTAAGGTGAAGCTTCCCGAGGGGACTGACAGTGTTAGTCAGGTCATTAGTCATTCTAATAAAAAACAAGATTACTAAATTTCATCTGTCATGCTTTTGAGGTATTTCTAGTAGTATTCATCATTTGTATTTTGAAAACGACACACTTCTGATCAAGCTGATGTTTGATCATTAAACATCACAATATCAGTCAAACTGATCAAATTTGCATTAAACATCACTTGATTGCGTGAATCAGCAGGATTCTGACACCTCTCTGCAACACAGACACGTTTAATAAAAATAAAGAATTCTCTTTGAATGTTTCTGGAATGATTAAAATACAAGCCGTTAGACGTCAAGACAATGTGAATATATTACAATAAAGGCAACAAGATTCACGAGATGTTACAGCGTGACTGATCTTCATCACACGGTTGACTCCATGCATCTCAAACATGATGCTTCATGAACTATTTGACTGGAGTGTAACAATGTACAAGGACATTAAACCCTCCTTAGTAAAACATCATAATAATAATAATAATAATAATAATAATAATAATAATAATAATAATAATAATAATAATAATAATAATAATTTAGGCAAGGCTGAGTGAAAACTGGGGAGATGCTGTTGGGATTAAATTTGACAGAAATGTAACTAATAATCTAACCGTCATGTCTGTCAGGCCACACCCAGCAGATGCTTCTTGAATAATAATTCAGATCTCACTATATCTTTGGAGGAAGTCATTATCTTCGCATGTTCTTCTTTTGGGCTGAATGGAAAGGCAGCTGCCGTCTTGTTGCTGGTTTTCTCTACAAGGCTGTTTGTGTTGAGTCAGATGTGTTGTTTGACCTCTCACCTCTGGATTTCTGCTCTGAATTTGTTGAACTCGCCGCTGCTTGCTCTGCTCGAGTGGGATTGTCACCGCTCAGGAAATGCTGCCGATCTGATTGGGCGGCAGCATCTGTGGGAGGTGAAACAACCACTCTTTCTATGAGCTCGTTGGCTGTTCTGTCTGTCACAATAACATAATTGGGCTCTGGCTGGTGGGTGATGGAGCGGCGCTGCAATGCATGCTGGGTGCAGGAGAAGGAACGCTGCCGAGGGGCAGGCTGGGGCGACAGGAAGTGAGGTGTTGCAGCTCTGGGGACTTCCTGATGCCTATCGCGATCCTCGTCTTCCGAGGTCACCTCCTGTAAGGTGCTGATTGGCCGAGGGGAGCGGCCCATGACTCTTGGTGGGACCAGCGCTGTTGCTGATTGGTTGAGCTGCGGTCGCCAGTTCTGCGGAGAGGGGTACTGCACTCGGCTCATCGACCAATCACTGGCAAGACAAGAAAGTCATCACACCATTAAACTGCCACACATTGACCAAGAAAAACATGTACCTTCAGCTTAAGAGTGTCTTCGAATGCACCACCATAGAAGTTTTTGTCACAACAGTAACTGTTGGGCTCCAAACGTTTTATATTTTTTTCCCCAAAATAGCTACATAAACACTACATTTGCACTAATGAACTACATTTCTCATTCACTTATCTGGCGGCAACTATTCAGAAGGTTGTCATCATGCTGAAACCTACTTTTGTGGAGGTGGGGTCATATCTCGATGCCCTACGATCCCAGAGAAGGAGGCACTTCTTCCAGGCATGCCTTGCGAGCCCACCCACGGCGAGTACATCAGAGCGCGCTCCTCCCACAGCATGTCGTTGGCCGTGTCGACGGGAACCGGCCCTCTCTGAATTTGGTGAGCCAACAGGAGTTCCAGGACCTGGTGGTGAATGCCCTCCCTGGCCACGTCGATCGGCCGGCGTCCTCTCCGGTCGTGCAGCTCAAGGTTGGCGCCGTGGAGGAGGAGAAGTCTGGTCGTGTCATAGCAACCATGGAGGGCGGAGAGGAAGAGCGCCGTCTCACCCTGGAAGAGAAATAATCATAAAAAACGACATTCATCTGTGACGTCTGGTGGGTGTAAATAACGAAAGCAACGCACAGCTCTAAACGTGGTTCTGAGTCCTCCTCAATGACGCGTGATAAAGAAACAGTCAGAACTTACCTTGTTGTCTTGCAGGTCCACAGCCGACCCGTAGCGGATGAGAGTCCTTGTTAGGGTGAGATGGTTTACTGAGCATGCCCAGTGCAGGGCGGATCTCCCTGAGAGAGACAGTGTGAGTGGAGGGGAGGCCAGGGGGAAGAAGGGAGGAAGGAGTAAGTCAGCCAATGAACAACCATTACACAACAGAGTCGAGCCCAAGATGGTGAGAGAGAGGGAGGATGAAGGGATGGAGGAATAGTTTCAGCTAAAGTGAGAACGGGAAAAAAAACAAGAGGCGTAAACAGAGGAAGAGAGAGACAGCGAAAGCGAGGAGAAAGATGAGCAACGTGTGCATCGACCCGAGTTTGAGCCCGACAGCACGTTAACTTTGATCAGAGTCAGAGGAGGGCAGCAGGGGAGCTGGAGGAGGAAGAGGAAGAAGCCATGGAGACATGAGCACAGGACGGGAAAGGAGGGACACAAAAAGAGGACGCGAGAGAGACGGGGTAAGTTACACCAGTTACTCAGCCCCGTCAGTGTACAGGTGTCAGAAAATAATGGCGTGCTCAAGAGCTCTATCTTGTCTTTCTCCAAGGTGAGCTTCACCCAGTCATCACATGTGGACATGAACGTTCAGCACAGGTACGTTTCTTAGACAAGCGAGCGGCAGGTTGGTCCAGACTGAATTATCTATCTAAAATAAGATTTTCAAAATGTGTATTCATGGTTGAAGCGTATGACTTTGGTGACACCTTGCGCCACCAGCAGGTTGACAATTTTTTTATTGTTCTTATTTTGTTCTGAAATGCCTTTGAATTAAATTTGGTGCAGATAATCCTGTTTCCTTCAGGATGAACTGTTTTAACTGTTATAAAAGTTAAGAACCCCCAAACATTTTCTTGCCTTTTGAGTTAAAAGACGTTTAAAAAACTTACTTCAATAAGGCCAAATCAGGCGCCAAGCTTCACTTGCAAACACTATTTGGCTGAGTTTTTTTGGTTTGAGTCAGACGTTCACCAAACTATTAGTAACTGACACAGATGCGTTACCAGTATGATCCGTGTTGTTGACCGGTACTCCCGCTCGCAGCAGCTCCAAGACCACTCGGTCCAGCCCGCTGCGAACCGCTCGGATCAGAACCACAGAGCCGTCCGGGCCACACCACTCGGCTGACTGCCAACACACCAGCGCCGCGATGAATAAATAGAACAAACATACACGAAATACACATTTCAAACCTAAATAACAGTACAAGTCCAGAAGCAGAATAAGCAAATACAGCCCCAACAGTTAAAGTCCTAAATAACACAACATGGACACATTAAATTGAGCAAAACATTTAAAACCAAAACAAAAGGACAGACCTGCTGGGGAGGACTGAGCAGTGGAGGAGGAATGGCGTTTCTCTCCCATCCTCTAGGTGGAGCTGAGGGAGAACACAACACATTTGAGATGGATCGTACCTGACGAGCGTCAGGATTAACGTCACAGTGAGTCCTGATTGACAGTTAATATAGGCTGTATTTCAGCATTGTACTATATGCTGTACTGTATTATGTGTGGATTAAAAAAAAGTCTCAGTAGACAAATAACAATACAATCAAGAGGTGTTATTCACACAGCACATTTCAGACTAGTGAAACCACTACAAGCAATAATGCAACAAGCAAAGTATCTCGCTGTTTTGTTGTCCTCTTGGTGTTGAGTTTATGTATTGTCTTTTTCTTTAGTTTGTTCAAGTATTGTGACGTATTATGGATGTCTTTGTGGTTTGGATCTTCAACACTGATTACTCTGTTGTAAGAATGAGTGAGTGAGTAAATGAATAAATGGATGTTGAAGCTTACGTTGAGCCGGCCTGCGCGGCTGTGAGCTTCCGGCCCGGTAGTGTTTCTGCTCCGGGCTCCTGTGGTCACAGATGGAGGGTTCCTCCTGTCGTTTGGAGCATCTCGCATTGATGTCCTCCATTGAACTCTGGGTAAAGTCGGTGTCACTTCCTATATCCTGGTCCCTTTTGTGGGGCCTGGAGACCAAAAAATACCGTTTTGATGAACACATGGAGTCAACTTGTGGTTTCCATGTGGTCTTTTTTTTCCTATTTCGATTTATCCGACACCCAAGCACAATAATACTGCACGTCCTTCCTAAAACATGCATGCGTTGTCTTTGAGGAAATGAGCAGGATCCTGAAATGTTCAGCGTCATGACGTGCAACAAAAGGTTCCGACTAACCGTTTCATAATTATTTTAGATGAATCAATTAAACATTAAATCTTCAGTGTAACATGTTACTCAATAGGGAAAAAAATCCTGGTCCCAGGCACAAACCTGTAGCTAATTAATTCAAACAGAGATATGCGTCAAAAATATAAATTTGAGAGGTGAGAAATAGCAAATGTTTGGCATGGACGTATTAATAAACTGTTGCAGGTTGAAATCATTGGAAGCATTGTGAATATATATATATATATATATATATATATATATATATATATATATATATATATATATATATATATATATATATATATATATATAAATATATATATATATATATATATATAAATATATATATAAATATATATATATATATATATATATATATATAAATATATATATATATATATATATAAATATATATATATATATATATATATATATATATATATATATATATATATATATATATAAATATATATATATATATATATATATATATAATATATATATATATATATATATATATATATATATATATATATATATATATATATATATATATATATATATATATATAGTATGTGAGGAAGAAAAGAGAAACATAAATACAGCATAAAGATGATATCTAATTGATTAGCAGGAAAAAAGTGCCATTTGGCCTTTTTGAAAAAAACAAAACAAGTCTCACTTGTTTTACATTTGTCTACATGACATCATCACTCAGCAGACAACACATCCTCTCCCCTGTCTCACCGCATGTGAATGGCATCCTCCCCCAGCGGTTCCCTCCTTCTCTTCTTCTCCGCCTCCTTTGCTTTCTTCTTTTTCCTCAAGCTGATCTTCTCCTTCTCTCTGCTGGATCTGACCCTCTGCTCTTGGTTGGCTGCGTGTGGCGCCAAGGCCTTGGATTGGGAGTCATTGTCCGTGACCGTGGACCGGTGTCTCACCCGGTTGCCGCCCTCCCTCCGCGCCCGCTGCTGCCTCACCCTCCTCACCACCAGGAACGCCACCAGGGCGAGCACCAGCAGCAGGCCAACCGCCACGGCGATCACGGCCCACAGCCATGCAGGGGTCGGCTCTTTGAGAGGAAGAACAGAAAAATGGATTTTGCTTCCAGGAAGAAAGACATTTTTAGAAGGAAAAAGTGATATTTAAGTTATCAAAGCAAAACCTGAATATCGATATGTAGTCCTATTTACTAAATGCCCCAATTATATTTGAGAGAAAGTCCCTCATACTGATCATAAACTTTCCAAAAAATAAAACAAATAAATTCAGATTTAGCGCTGCCTCTGACATAAGTGTATGTGTGTGTGTGTTTGTGTGTGTGTGTGTGTGTGTGTGTGTGTGTGTGTGTGTGTGTGTGTGTGTGTGTGTGTGTGTGTGTGTGTGTGTGTGTGTGTGTGTGTGTGTGTGTGTGGAAACAGGAGCTGTGAGCCTACCTTTGACTTCCTCTTTCACCGTTTCCTCCACTCTGCTTCCTATTTCCTCTCGGACACCCCTAATACGGACGACGGCCTTCAGCTCCGGGAGGGTGGGGAACAAGCCGGGCTTCAGCAACATGACGGCACGCAGGAAACTGGCTGCCTCAGTGGCGTAGGGGAAACAGGTAGAGGGCAGACGGGAGCATGGCCTGTTGTCCACTTGGAGGAAAAAGAGGGAGCTAGGAAAGAGTGAGAGAGGGAAACGATAGGAAAGAACAGTTACATCATTTCATGACACGTTCTGTCTGGGCACGTCGTCTGAATACAATCTCGGAGCGTTTGAAACCACATCATACGTAAAAACATGACAATTATAAAAATTAATGACGCCTTTGTTAATTGTCTCCTTTCTTTGTCTACTTGTAGCCTTATTTTAGTTTTGTCTGTTTGTATTGTTTTATGCAACAGCGGTTTCTAATTGCTCACTGTTTTTTCTCAGTTCATTACCCTGCACCTACCCGTTCGAGTCGGCCGCGGATGCCTGAGCCAGCAGGTGGGCGAGCTGCTGAGGGTCGAAGTCAAACAAGTTCCTGTTAGTGGCGAGCGGCGCGGACCCCCTCAGGATGAGCGGCGACTGGAGGAGGACGCTGAGCGCCCAGAGCAGGGAGCTGTTGGAGAAGGCCCCGCGGTGTGGAAGGCTGGCGTGAAGTACCAGCGTGCCTTTTGCCCACAGGGGGCTCTGATGTGTGAAGCAGTCGCTGCCGTCCCATCCACAGGGGGCGCTGTCGCATCCCTGCTCGCAGTGGGAGTTGGCGTAGTGATCGCGGCAGTACTGGATGTGGCCCGGACTGAGAACCATGATGCAGAGGAATGAAGAGATGTAAAGAGACAGAATAAGACATTTGGATGAATCC
>NW_027175995.1:5000-19201 GCF_023055335.1 Clinocottus analis | reverse complement strand
GATGCGGTGGAGGAGGATGGAGGATGAAGCAGAGTCAGGCGGCCTTACAAAAAAAATCCAAGACCTGGGAGCAAAAATACTCCGTCGAGGGGGAAAAAAAAAAAAGACGACTAGAAATATATTGCAAAAACGAAAAAGATGGAAAATTGAGTAGAGATGTGATCTGTTTACACTCTGATCTCTCTGACACACTGATCAAACCTACTGACAGACGCCTCGTCGGTGATGATGACGAGGATGACGGTCGCCTCTGCTAACCGAAGAGCGGTGCCGCGTCCCGTCACGTCCTCACCGGCCGGCGGAGATACGAGGACTGAGAGGGAAGTAGAGCTGGACGGCGGTGGGGGAGGGGCTCTCTTTTCTTTTTGCTGTGCCAACTTACAGCAGAGGCACTGATCTCTTTATCTCAAGCTCTCATGCCCTCCTCCTCCCCCTCACCCTCCACTCCTCCCTCCTCGCCGCCGCTCCAGTCCTCTCGGTCTTCTTCCTCCCGCACTCATCTCATCCTCGGTTTGTCCTCTAATGCACGCTCTTAGTTTGAAATCAATTACAGGAAGTCTTCTGAGTCTTCTTCACCGCGAGTGTGACTGGAATGTCCGTGTATGCCCGTCGCCGAGGTGCTCCACTTTAGCCGGTCAGCTTAGGAAACACACACACACACACACACAGACACACACACACACGCACACACAAAAGTGGCTCCATATTGTGAATGAGCGAAAGGGCAGAATGGAATGAAGATGATGGGGGATGAGGAAGGGGAGATTAACAGCCAATCTCCTTATCGGCACCCCCCGATCCCCTCTGATGCACACACACACACACACACACACACACACACACACACACAGACACACACACACACTCTCCTGCAGCATAAGCTCATGAACAGCTTCATAATGGCGAGCCTATGTTTTGTTGGTTTAACGCTTGAGGATTTACATCAAAAGCAGTGAAGTAGAAAACGTGGATTAAATGTGAATAAAACATTTACATCTCATATGAAAACTACTTGAGTCACTGAACAGGCACAAAGTCTGTGAATAAATATTCTGTTTCAGTTATTTATCGTGGCTTCATTTGAATCAGAAGAGCTGAGAAATCAATTTCTATGACGTAGAATGAATTATGAACACTTTTAACTGAACAATTAAAATGAGATTATTACGCTTAAAGCACATTTATTCTTCACTTTACTTAAATAATGACATTAGTATGCATTATAACAGTAATTAAAATACATAATAACACTTTATTAATGTATGATAACTAAAGAATTAAAATACTGATCCTTAACCAGCAAATATGAGCGATTACACTCAACCTATATGTGTTATTGTTAAAAGTTTAGCATTATGAATATTACTGAGTGCTTATACCTGTAATAATACAGTACTTTAAACAAATCACAATGCATTATTAATATATTTATAATGCATTGTAGACACATCATAGCTGCTGCAACCAATATTATTAACAATAAAACACAAACACTGTGTCAGAATACACAAACGTACAGATAAATAAAACTATACATAATAAAAATGGCAGCCACCCTGTAATATGACATTAAAAACACAATGAAGTTGTGTTACATAAATCTAACCTGAGCTTCAAATACTTAAAATAAGGATTAAATTTGACAGAATGTGTTATGTAATGCGTTATCCGATTGTGCACTTTAACGTTTGTTGCAACTGTTGCATAAGGAGCGCTTAAAATAATACACAAAAAAGCTTTTGTGTGTATTAAACTGTCGGCGTGTTGCGATGTGAGCGAGGCGCCGCCACGCGTCACGACTCCTCAACGAGCCCGAAGCAGCCGGCTCGGGACTGTCGCCTACTATCATCACCATCATCATCTTCATGACGCCCCTTAACATCATCATCATCGCTCTGCCCAGGATTTTAGGTTTGATTGACACAGTTTTTTTCTTCTTAAGATATTAGGAATTCCCCATTCATGGCGGTATTGCTAAAGTACATTAAGTGGTATCACGACGGGATAATTAAGTATCTTTACCGGTTAAAGTAAAACCCTTTTAAGCGTCTGTCCCTTCAGAAAACCAATTAAAACCCATTTATGTTCGAAAATCCTTTAATTCATCCATTAAGCCCCAAAAAAATCTGTCTTTACTGGCATCATTTGGGATTTTTATTCGAGGATAAAAAAAAAACAACGAAAGAATATTTCCCAGCAGTTTGCTGTTCGTTACACACACACACACACACACACACACACACACACACACACACACACACACACACACACACACACACACACACACACACACACACACGACAGGGGTTTTCTTTGCCGCCCACCGACAGCCGTTCGCTTGCGGCGTAAACGTTTTCTCTCCAAGTCACAGATATTCAGTTGACCTACATTACAGAGAGACGCTAAAAATAGATTCTGCCGCTCTCCTTTGAAGTCAGAAGACGTGTGTGTCCCTCCTGAGCCGCCGTAGGCCGGAAACAGAGCGCACTGACGGGACTTATCGAGTGGCAGCAGAAGTGGGCCAGCAAGAGTGAGAGAGTGAGAGAGTGTGTGTGTGATTGAGAAAAGGTGTGTGTGGATTGCATTTATATTGCTGAGGCAGTGTAGCCCACTGACACACAGAGTGTTATGCTGCATGCAGAAACACACACACACACTCATCAAACATTTACACACATCTGTCATGTAGTCGAGTGCATGATAGTTACACCCTTAACCAAATCACCGCTGCAGGAATTAGACCGGGCCCTTGAGCTCGAAATCTGCCGGGTATCTCGGGGGCCCCTCCGACTGATCTGAAGCCACGATTTAAAGCATTTAGATGTTTGTTTTTTTTCTACCCAGAATCCGAAGTCCGAATTACCGCCGGGAGGGAAACAGTTAGCGGCGTTAAGACGAGGTCATCTGGATTAGAAGCCGATAGCAGATGTTCTGAAATGAATGGATCTCAGCGGCGAAGCGTTAATCTGACCGCGTTCGACTTCACTTGGGCCGAGACTGACGTCTGGAGCCGGAAACGCAAAAAAAAATGTAATCCAAGCGGCGCATCTGTAGAGGTCGAGGATCGCTACAGGATTATATCCCAATATGAGCTTCAGACGGGACATTTCTGCCCCCTGAGGTTTGGGAAAGATCTTTTTTCCCCCTCTACAGGATGATAAAATGAGAAGATTCAGAAGTATTTGGTGCTGCCGCGACAAAGACAAGAACTCCAAACAAGACAGCCAGCTGGATTTGTGTGTGTGTGTGTGTGTGTGTGTGTGTGTGTGTGTGTGTGTGTGTGTGCATACGTGATTCTACAGGGAATCACCCTCTCTCTGCCCTAAAGAAGATAATCCCTGCAGAACCGGCACATTTCTTTAACGTCCAATCAAACGGCCTCATCGTCTCTGTCATCCAATCAAATCACAAAATTGCCGATCCAATCGGGATAAAGCCTGCTTACTTACTCTCCATCAAATGACCCCCAACACACACACACACACACGAACAAACACACACATAAATCAAACGCAGCCTTCGGCCATAGAGAAGCCTCCAGCAGTCGAGGCTCTAATGAACGCGACCTCATGCTGTTACGAGTCATCAATCAGAGGACATTCGTACAGAAATGACGATTAAAACCGCCTCAGATTCTCTCAGTCCACATGGAGCAGCGCAGAGGAAGCGCTGCTCTCCACCGGCATCGTGATCCGGGTTGAACGACATCACCACCGCCACCGATTAGCCTCGTCCCATTACTCCCATTGATCGGTGTCAGCTGGCGCCGGCCTCGTCTACTTGGCTCCATTACGGCCGCCGGCTCAGCTCCAAGCACTCGCTACCAAAGAGAGCTAACCCAGCTAACTGCACCCGATACGTAATGCTACAGCGGCTACATGCTACACACTGCACCTGAAATGTAATGCTACAGCGGCTACATGCTACACACTGCACCTGAAATGTAATGCTACAGCGGCTGCTTGCTAAACACCACACCCTATAGGTAAGGCTACATGCTACACACTGCACCTGATACGTGATGCTACAGCAGCTACTTGCTACACACCGCACCCTATAGGTAAGGCTACATGCTACACACTGCACTCTTTACGTGATGCTACAGCGGCTACATGCTACACCCTTTACGTGATGCTACAGCGGCTACATGCTACACACTGCCCCCTGCAGGCTGATCCCCAGTCAGCTGATTTCAGAGGATGAACGCAGACACAGAAGCCGCCGCCTCTCACCTGTTACCCGTTCTTGGTTGCATAAAACACGAGCAAGCAATTTCAATTTCATCATCATCATCATCATCATCATCATCATCATCACAGCATTTCACGGCACGATCACACAGGAGGCTCCTCCGCAGCTCGGAGACGTTCAATGTCAGCGTTTCTCATGTTTCTGGTTATTCCATCGCTGGTACCTGAGTCCTCTCTGTTGACCAATCAGGAGCGAGAACACACCCACAGGTCCGTTAGAGCCCTGAACATCTGCGTTCAGGAGGAGGACTCCTGTGCGATCGCGTCCCCGTGAGACTCGTCACATATCACACACGGTGTCACATGCCTTTCATCAAAACCGTCATGCTTCCAAATATTTAAACATATATAGAAAAAGGCCTCTGCACTCCGGCTGCAGATTTGACTAAACAAGAACCAACGAGACGGAGCGTGAGGTGCAGACAGTCTCAAAGCTTTACATGCAGCAAAGTCACCACTGAAGGTTTGGCACACACACACACACACACACACACACACTAGCACACACACACTACCACAAAAGAGGGAAGGCGGGAAGGTAAGAAGTTAGCGAGCAGAGGAAGGGAGGAGGGGTGAGGGCGTGCAGAAAGGGGGAAAGGGAGGTGGGGTGTCACCTTGGTCAGCAGGTGGGAGGGTTTTCCTGCTATGTTTCTCAGAATCAGAGAGGTTTCCCTGTCCAGATAGGAGTGCTTTAAAGAGAGAGAGAGAGAAAGAGAGAGTCCTGGTGAAGTAATCTGCCGCTTGATTGACAGGAAAGCTGCGTGGTGAAGCGGAGGTTAGAAAACCTGTGAAGGAGAAGCTGCACACGTCAGGAACACAGTACAGTCCAGGAGGAGGAGGAGGAGGAGGAGGAGGCACACTGAAGACGCTTTTATCTTTTATTTAAGGAGTTGTTATTTTTCCTGTCGTAATCTTGAATGTAAAAAAAAGACGATTGGGACTTTAATTTGACTTCCAACGCGTCCGTAGACTTTTGCGGCGTTTGCTTCGGTTCGACCTGGTGAGCTCAACGCAGACGTTTGGGTGCTTTTCATTGATCGAGACCACGACCGTACGTCCAGGAGTTTGAGGTTCCCGAGTCCAGAAAATACTGTTTTGATTAAAGCAGAGTTCACACACGTTGTGTCCAATGGATTTACATGACTAACGCAAGTTTACATGATCAAACGTAGTGAAATCTGGGTGTAAAATTTTAACTAACAATGAGGAATGAGGATCCAGTGATCCAGTATACCTTAAATGACACAAATGAATATATATATATATATTAATTATATAGAGAGCTGAGATTGAATTTTTGACTTTTGACCAAATCTTTATGACTTTAAACCAAATTTCCATCGCTTTTAACCAGATTCTCGTGACTTTTAACCAGATTTCCATGAGCAAACATGTAGAAAAAACTGTGTGTAAACATGAAAGTGATAAAATGTAGTTTTTAAACTAACAATGAGGATTCAAAGCATCCGGTAAACCATTTAGCGAACAGGTTTTCATGACCGTGTGAACGCTCTTAAAGGGAGTTGAACCTGTGAGGTGAGACAGCCGACTGGAGATACTTTGGTTTGACGTTGTTTAAAAAATGACTTTAAAGGGTTTTCTTTAACATCTTGCCATAGAATCAAATGTAAAAATATCCCTTTTTTTTAAAAAGAATGAAGATGAATCACAGCACACTCACAGGGATTCATAACAGCAGGATACCAGACAGATTTATATTAATTAGTCACATTATTGACTTTGATAAATCACATTAATGAATTCCAGGAGCTAAAGCTGTGGCTCAGTGAGCTTTGTGTAATCCTTCATGCAGCGAGTCACCAGTCCACCCAGAGCGGCTGTACTGGACGCACTGGGACCCAGCAGCAGAGCCACAGTGGTTGTGCTGATGGTGCTGGAGGGAAGACGAGCGGCAACGAGTCAGAAACACGTTTCCTTCAAGACCGCCGTGCAACTCCAGACTGCTTCTCTGTTCCCAGCGGTTTGATTTTTCATTCATTTCAGGCAAATCTTTATTAATCTCGGGAGTTAGTACTTTCGCATGTGTGTGTGTGTGTGTGTGTGCGCTTCAACCTCTAGAAACCATTTTATGGAAAGCATTAGTTTTCTCTCAATAACCACAGATTAAAAATAATATTTAGGTCAAAAACACGTGCACACGCAAACACGCGATTACAGCCAGCTTTTCCCCTCCAGCCAAGATCTGACCAAGTGTGTGTGTGTGTGTGTGTGTGTGTGTGTGTGCTGATCCCCTCTCGGACACATTAACAGGCACAGAGAGCTGCTATGCTGTGTGTCTGTGAGTATATGAGTATCTTCCTCACTCTCTCTGGAGTATTGTGTGTAAATAATCTGTACAATCGGCTGCATGGACCTCAACCTCCTCGTCTAATCTGAGCTTCATTCAGGATCCGTGCGTCGCTTCACCAGTAAATGTTGAGTAAATTAAAGGTTGACTAACTCTGTGACGTTATTATCAGAGTCTGCACACGATGGGGTTATCACATAGTAGAGATACATCACTGCTTTTTCATGAAAAAGGACTTTTTTTTAAAATTTAAAGCATGAAAAAATGTCTTTTTTTGCATCCTCTAACTGTTTTAACGTACTGAAGCACCATGCTGACAAAGTAAGTGTCTCTGCCTGTGCTTCAAATACCTTTTCAGGTATTTAAAGAGGCCGATTTTTTTAAATATGGCGTCTCAAAGTTGCCAACCTGCAGCTGTCGATCACCTCAGTGACCTTTAAATTCCTTTGTAAAATATAAAGGAGGGAAACAAGGACTTCACACTCCCGTCGTCCTGGTTTTCTAATGCGCCGGCGCTGGCAGTGAAAACACCGTCCAGCGCGTCCCGTCCTCCATTCCTTCTCCTTCAGTTTCCCCCTCGTCTCGCTTCGCTTCGCTCCGTCAGCCTCCATCATCCCTCCATCATCCCTCCATCATCCCTCCATCGCCCCTCTCAGACTCGCTGGAGTGTCTGCGTGGGCGCCGGATGCACTCGCAGCAGCAAACTGGGTTTGTGCAGCTCGAGTTTCTCGTTCGGCTTGGGGGCCGAGGGTTCGATTCCCTCGGCAGCAACAAGTTTAAACGCTCAAAACTAAAAACTGCTGTGAGCTGTTTTTTGGGCGTTTTGTTCTACGCAGGTAACTCAGGGAAGATTAGGACCGAGCTTCTTCTTTTCAGCGTCTTCTGGGAGAGTTTCTGGTTTGTTTTTTATCTTCAAGGAAGCGTAGAAACAGCCTGAAGCAGCAGAGAGAGCCGGCCGAAGAGAATCATACCCACGCAAACCTAAAACCACCTGCGCTGTTCAAAGAGATCCTCAAGGAAGGAGAGCTGGTCCTGAAACTACGTATTTACAGAGAAATGTGCAGCCCGTAGGTTTGAGTCTAATAATGTTGAGCTTTAACTTCACTGCTCAACGTATTGGTGATAGAACAACGACTAGATGGATTTGTCAGATTATGAAGGATGTTTCCTCCCAACACGGCGCCGATTTGGCGAATTATTTAATCCTATAGCGCTTCAGTCCGCCGTAAACGCCTGAAAGAGGCGCGGTGAGGATCAGCCAAGCGGCCCTGCATTCATCCCTAAAAGAAAAGTCAGCGTGTGTGTGTGTGTGTGTGTGCACATACCTCCGTGTTGGGATGACCCGGACCGGCTCCTGCAGCCGGGGGCGGAGCCGCCGCGGGCTGCTGGCCCTCGGGGTCGTTGGCGTGAAGGACGCTGTCCAACGAGTCCATGGAGGAGGCGGAGTTGACGGAAACGCCGGACGCCGAGGTGACGGAGGAGCGGGAGGATTGAACGATGGAGCGCGCCTGAACGGGAAGAACGTCGGGAGCAGATTATAAAATATGTCCCGGACGTATAGATTCTTTTAATTCATAAACTGTGTAAAGGAATCACCCCCCACCCCGAGAGAAGCTGAGGTTACCTCATGTTCGCTGACCGTGCCGACGGACCCGGTGCGCCGGTGCTGCCGCTGAGAGGATCCGGGCCGCCGCATGGTGGCCGACGTGTAGGAGGAGGCGGAGCTTAGGGAGTGCGAGGAGGTCTGACGGGCAGCTTCGTCCATACTGAGAGACGCCTGGTGGGTGAGAAGGGTGTACTAAGTACACGTATACCACGCATCATATGTTATGTTGTCATTTATATCCACGCTGAGAGCTTTGAGACCTGCTGGCCATTGCGCGCACTGCTAGCAGTGCAAGCGCCGTTAGCTGGTAGCGCTGTAAGATGCAAGCGCCGTTAGCTGCAAGCACCGTTAGCTGCTAGTTCAACCGTCGCCATGTTGATAGCGATACACTGTACATGAGTTTTCTTTGAGAACCTCGAGTTTGAAATGTTCTCCTCTTGCTTAATAGCGCCCGCTGTACATACGGTTGTTTATTTATTGATTTTTAGCAGCTGGAACAGAGTTAGCAAGAAGCTAATTCACCTCCGTCGTCCCTCGGCGGGAAGACGGCGCAACAAAAAGCTGCGCTAATAATGTCCCCATGTTCTCTGTAACCGAACCAATCCCCTCCCGCGCACCTTCTCCAGCTGGGCGGTGATGTCATCGAGGCTGAAGTTGGAGGCCAGCGCCGGTCTCCCGTGCGGCCCGGCGGGCGCTCTGATGGTGCCAGCGGGCGACGCTCTTGCGCTGCTGCTGCTGCTGCTCGCCCCGCTGCTGCCGCCGCCACCGCTAACACTGTTGCTGCTGCTGCCGCCGCCGCCGCCACCGCCGCTAACACTGTTACTGCTGCCGCCGCCGCCTCCTGCTGGCTGCTGCCGGCTACTGCGCCCGGCTGGAGGCTTCTGACGGACCTGGAGACGGAAAGAAGAAACGCGTAAAGTGTCTAATGCTGCCGGACACAAAAGACCTTCTGAGTGTTTTAAACCATATGTTTATTTTCACAAAGGTTACAGTATTGCAGCACTTTAGATGAAGTTAATAAACGTTGTGCTTGCAGAGATAATTAAGTTTACGTTTTTTTTTAACTTAAAAAGATACTTTTACTTAAGATACGTTTTTTTTAAAAGATACTTAAATAAATAAAATAAAATTAAAAAGATACTTTAAAAAAACAAACACAAAATACTTTTATAAAAATATACTTTTTTATAATAAGATTTATTTAAATACTTAAAATATATGTATATATTTTAAATAATAAATAAATTACTTTTTTTAAAGATTTTTTTATAAAAAATGTTTTTTATAAAAAGATACTTTTTATAAAAAATGTTTTTTATAAAAAGATACTTTTTATAAAGAAGAGATGAAAAGTATTTTTTTAAAAGATACTTTTAAAAAAAAGACACTTTACAAATATAAATAACTACTTTTTTATTAAAAAAAAGTATTTTTTAAAAGTTTGAAGTATCCTTTAAAAAAAGAAAAGATTATATATATATGTATAAATAAATAAAGATACTTTTTTTCCTGGCGCTGTGGGCCTCGGCTGAGAACACACACACAGTGTGTCGTGGGTTGTGTGTCGTGGGTTGTGTGTACCTTGGTGTCGGTCAGCCCCAGGCGCGCCATGCTGCCGATGCTGTTGGGCTTGGTGTTGATGGTGCTGAGCTCCTGTTCGATGGAGCAGAGGTCGGCCATGAGGGCGTCCAGGTCCACGTTCTGGCCCTGATTCAGCGCCTCTGCACACACAACGGAGACACCGGCGCGTGAGACACGGAGAAGAAGAAAGAGAGAGAGAGAGAGAGAGAGAGAGAGAGAGAGAGAGAGAGAGAGAGAGAGAGAGAGAGAGAGAGAGAGAGAGAGAGAGAACAACAAAAAAAAAGTGTCTTTTACCGTTGATGTTGTAGATGGAGAAGCGGTAGGAGAAGTTGGCCATGTTGGTCTCTTGTCCGAGGGGAGCTTTCTGCTGAGGAGGCGGCTCCGGGCGACTGTCATCCAGACTCTGCACACACACACACACACACACACACACACACACACACGGGTGTAAACACTTTTGGCATGCGCATCTAAGTTCTGGTGCTGGTGCAGATCAGCGCTGGACCTCTGCTTACTTTGTGTACCTGCGTGAGTTTGTCCAGCTCTCCCAGCCACGCCCCGAACATCTTGTCCAGGTCCTGGTCCTCCTTGTCGCTGTCCATCTCCTCCTCCTCCTCCTCCCCCCTGACCGACACCTCCTCGTCCGACAGCTGGTCCATCTGAAGGGGAAAAGAGACGTTCATCCTCCTGCAGTTTCAGGGCAGAGCGTGAGCTCGAGGCTCCACCTAGTGGCCAAAGGGCTGCACTACACCACGGCCTGTCACGTTGTGTTTCCTGGCTCTCGTTTTCTCTCTTTCTTTCTGTGTCGCTTAAAGCAGTCGAGGGACAGACAGTCCAAAGGTCACGACATCTCGACAACACCGGGACCAGATGACACCGACATCGACGGACAGACAGCACATTTCACAACTTCACACGTCAGAGTGACTTTCCCGAAGCTTCCTGGCACACACTTGAAAGCTGTAATAAAATAAATAAAAAGATAATGAATAAAAGCGACCGACGGCAGATGGTGAGACTCATTGAACTGTGATGGATGGACAGAAGCAGGAAACGACAGCAGGGATTCATTAAGAGAGACAAAGTCCAGCTGGATTCTTTAAAGTCAGACGAGATTTTAATGACCGGCCCTGAGAACGTGTGAAGGCACGCCGAACCTCTTCATGTGATTTTGAGACATTTGCAACGACATCAGCGCTGCCCGGAGACACACACCAGTTACACTTTGTTCCAGAGTTAAACAAATATCAAAAACATCTCCCCCCATTGGATAAAAGTTGAATTAATATCTGAGAAATGGGACGTTTCTTCTTCATAATGATCACTCAAACTGGTTCATTGATAATAAAAAAACGTCATAGTGGACGGCTGAAGAGTTGTTTCTGAAGCTCCTAGGAGCCAAACTTATGGAAGACCATTTCTGCAACAAAATAAATGAATAATAAAGTTGAAATTATGAGATTAAAAGGCAGAATTATGAGATAATAAATCATTTAGATTTTTATCTCATAATTATGACTTTTTTGTGTGTCGGAATTGGGCTTCCATATTAACTTCTATGACCGGTGTGTTTTTACCATTATTATTATCATTATTATTAGGATGAAGTGACTCCAGACGTCTGGTTCTCTCAACAGGAACGTTTTGGCTTCACCGCGTTCTGCAGACTCCTGCCGTCTGGATGCCAAATCACTTTGTTTTGAACCGACGAAAGAAAAATATTGAACATTTTTACAACTATAACAACTATAACAACTATATCAACTATAACGCACAAACACTTTACTTCAAGATTCTGATTGTAACAGGTCACGACCTCTGAAACATAAACAAGATTTATAAGAAAAGAATAAACAAAATACACAAGAAACATGATGGAGGATCCAGGGGAAAGGTGTAGACGTGTGTGTGTGTGTCTGTATATGCGTGTGTGTGTGTGTGTATATGTGAGTGGAAATGTGTGTGTGTGTGTGAGAGAATTGTTTATGTAACTACACTGAGAACAAGTCAACACACTTTTGAAGATAGTTGCTTCGATTAATGACGGCAATAATGATCCTTCACTGACACACACACACACACACACACACACACACACACACACACACACACACACACACACACACACACGCACACGCACGCACGCACGCACGCACGCACGCACCCACACACACACACACACACACACGCTGGAATAGAGATCAAAGACACTCGGCAGCAGTTGAATTGTTTAGTTTTGATAACCAGTAGAAACCGTTTTTCACTGTCACGACGATGATGAAGATGACGAAGTCGTTAATGACGATGATGATGGTGACAATAATGACATAACATGTTTTTCTAATGATTTATCGACCTAAAAACCTCCTGGAAGTGAATTCTACTGATTTATAAACTGCAAAGTTTTGACAGAGCTCCACCAGAACTGAAAAACTGTAAAAGTGACGTTTGTTCTTTTCCCGCTCAACGTGAGCCCTGGAGGCCGGAGGGAGCGCGCCACCTCGGCTCTCTGCAACAGGTGGCGCCTCCCTGCACCGAGAGTCAAGCGGAGAAACATCAAATTATGGTTTTGAAGGGGATTATGGGCTGGACGATGTTTGTCATCACCTCATGAAACCTTCGGAGAGAGACGGGCTTGTTGTTGCACCGTGTTTCAAGTCTTTATGCTAAGCTAAGCTAACCGGCGTCATAGCTCACCTACAGCTGGGGGAGTGACATCATATCTATGTGAAGGAGTGCTTTTTCCAACATGTCAAACTATTTATTTAAATGACACGATGGAATTAAACGTTTCATTGTGTCCCGCTTTGATTATTATGAAATATTATATGACAAAACCTTTTTTATCTGCATACTTCAGTCATCTTTACACATTTCCAGAAGAGCACGGTTGCTCTGACCGCTGCAGTCCTTTAATCAATCTCCTCAATCCCTCCCTCCTCGCTCTCTACTCCCTTCTCTCCTCGCCTCCTCCTCCCTCCTCCTAAGGATCTCCACCCAGGCGACCCCAGAGTGTTACCCAGGGCACGGGGTGCTATTCCTGGGTAGACGCTTTGTCGTCGCCCCCCCGCCTTCCTCCACGGTCCCATCTCTCTCTGGGGAGAGACTGCTAGCCAAAACACACACACACACACACACACACACACACACACACACACACACACACACACACACACACACACACACACACACACACACACACACACACACACACACACACTCTGAGTAGCAGCGCTACAATTAGATCCCTGTGGTTAGCACGGTCTGTCATTTAGACTGGAGGATAGGGCGAGTGTGTGTTTGTGTGTGTGTTTGTTTGTGTGTGTGTGTGTGTGTGTTTGTGTGTGTGTGTCTCTCACAGCTGCAGTCTTGTACAACAATCTGCCATCTCCACGCGGGCCTGAAGGTTAGATGCCGACCAACAAATAAACCTTTTTTTTTGCAGACAAAACAATGAGAAGCAGATTTGCTCCATTGTTCAATTGTTCATGTCAGAGATTATAATTCCATCCTATTGTTTATTATCCTTCCAAAAAAAGTTTGGTTTTCTGTGTTTTCTTGTATGTTTTCTTTCCGAGGCGTATTGTTCATATAGTTGGTCTTTATGCATTTTATGTGTTGTTAATAGTTGTAATTTTTCTTTTCTTGTCTAGTTTGAGGTCGTGTGCAACCTGTATGAGCTGAAAATAAAATGATTGAGAGACACGTGGTCATGTGCAGAACGTCAAACGCCACACCACACAGACTCTGGAGGTGGAACTTCACTGGGTTTCAAAATGGCCGCTGCAAACAGTCCACGGTGGCGGTCGACGCGTTTCTTGCAGACGCCATCGCTGCTTCATGGTCATCGGCGTTCAGCATCGACGCCAACTGCCAGATTACGAACGCAGTCGGCCGAAAGTCACACGATAACGCGCTCACTCGTTAAACTGAACACCGGCTGCTCGTAAACAGTCGTAATTCTGTCGTATTTTGTCATAATTCTGTCGTATTTCTGTTCCATTGTCGTAATCTGTCATATTCTGTTGTATTTTTGATGTAATTCTGTCGTTATTCTGTCATATTCTGTCGTAATGTCGTGGTATTTCCAACATAATTCTGTCGTTTTTTGTCATAATCTGCCGTATTTTGTTATAATTCTGTCGTATTCCTGTCGTATTCTGCCGTAATCTGTCATATTCTCTGTCGTCATGTGTCGTATTTAGTTTTAATTCTGTCGTAATCTGTCATATTCTGTCATATTTCCGATGTAATTCTGCCGTAATCTATCATATTCTATGGTATTTCGGACGTAATTCTGTTGTATTCTGTCATTATTCTGTCGTATTTTGTCGTAATTCTGCAGAACCCGCGTAGATTCTTGGTGCCGCTAACATTTTCTTTAGCTCTCGCTCTCGTCTGCATGGCGGGCGAGCGACGGCGCTCCCGTGGCCGTCGTGCTCGCAGACCTCCGATG
>NW_027175995.1:0-2500 GCF_023055335.1 Clinocottus analis | reverse complement strand
TTGTATGGAGAGCTGTTATATCTATCTATCTATCTATCTATCTAGATAAATAGATAGATAGATAGATAGATATACACACACACATACATACATACACACACTTCTATACAACCATTTATATAAACTGCAAAATGTATGCTTATAATTAGCTGTTGAACATTTTCATGTTTTTTATTTATTTGTAGTTATATGTATATATATATATATATATATATATATATATATATACATATATATATATATATATATATAATACAGATTTCCTCTGCACACTGTTCATAGAATAAAATAAAATAGTTATTTATATCCTGCTAGCTTGCAGTCATGTGGGATTAGCTTTAACCCACATGACCTACTTACTGAGCGCCAGCGCACCTGAGCGGTGTGATGAAGACGTTGCAGCGCTGCTACGGATGTCTCGCATCTTCACCATCCTCATCCTCATCTATGTCCAATGTAAATCATCACAGATTATGGGAAATTCCTATTATTCCGATAATTCAATGTATTGAACGATATCGCTGAGCCGAATGTCTTAAATTGAGTCAATCTCAGCCTCTGAACGCTCCAATAGAGAGTTTGTAGTCAGAAATTTAAATAAAAATCAATTACACATTCAAGGACTGTTCAACTTTACATCAATGGCTCCACGGCTGTTGGAGAAAAAGTATCATTTATTTTAAAAATCAGCTCAAATAAGCCACACAAAGCTGTTATTTTATTCTCCTCAGTCCGATGAAGAAGTCAATGTTTGTGCATCGCGGACAGAGAGGCGGAGGAAGCAACAATGACATCACTTCCCCCGAGACCTGCAGCAGGGATTACATCATTTCCTGCCTCATATCGACATCTGCCTGCGTCTCTCAATGCGAGGAAGGGAGATTAATACAGAGAGGGTGTGTGTGTGTGTGTGTGTGTTTGTGTGTGTGTGTTACGTTGATGTTAACCAGTTAATTTGAGCTGCATGAAAATGTAAAATGTCTGAACTTTTTTTTGTTTTGTTCTGCAACGGCAAAAGGTAGTGGCACTTTGTGAGTCATAAGCACAGGCACGTGCACAAGCACGCGCACTTTTATGAGAAAACAAACACACACACACATATGAATGCAAGTGATGTGGTGAAAATGAAGACCCATTGTGTGTGTATGTGTGTGTGTGTGTATTTGAGCCCCCGAGGCTGGACCGAGCAGATCCCAGGGGTTCCCAGCTGCCGCTGTGTAACGTGACACTGAGACAACACACACACACACACACACACACACACACACACACACACACACACACACACACACACACACACACACACACACACACAGTGGTGTGTTCCAGATTTAGGGAACAAATGAGCTCTATTTTTGCACCAAAAGAAACAAACAAGTGGCAGCAGGAAGTTGATTCTACTGGAGCTGAATGGATTTACCATGAGTGTATTAAAGTTGGACATGATGTGTGTGTGTGTGTGTGGGTGTGTGTGTGTGTGTGTGTCCACCAGCACCATGCAACAGCTTTGTCATTGACGTTCTCCTCAGCTTCAGCCACTTTTATTTCTCTCCCGACTCCACATTAATATATAGATTATTTCGACCTCGCTAAATGCTACCAAACCTCTGCAGCTCCTCTTTATAATCAATGCAAGAGCCACTCCCTCACGAACCCACAACCACACACTGTTGGTGTATTCAAATGGGTACACACACACACACACACACACTTTGATATGAGCCGTGTATGTGTGCAGCTAAATACACTCCAGAACTGAATGATAACAGGGCAGCATGCCGTGTACACACACATACACACACACACACACACACACACACACACACACACACACACACACACACACACACACTCTTTAGGTTTCTGAAAAGGCCGTCTGATTTTTACAGAAAAACCAACATTCCCAAACCATCTGCAAGCGGTCGTCATCGTCACACACATAAACACACACTATGTATATAAATATATATATTATATACATACACACACACACACACACACAACCACACTATTGCTACACTCCTGGTGCGTCCGTATAAGCTTTTAATCACCAATTCATCAACAAAATGGCTCAATAAAGAGTTAGTTATTATTTTATTTTCTACAGTTGTGTGAAGGTTGTGTTGGATGGACCGCGTGCTGCACAAAACAACTACATGTACAAAGCTGAACGTTTGTTTCCTCAACATTATTTTGTCAAAACAATAATGAACAACGGTTCCCATCTGACTTTGGAATAAAACGTTCATTCACTGTTTCAATGGCATTGATTGTTAATGAGAGTTTCCCTTTGAAATAAACCTCTTCCAACATTATAAATCATCTAAAAAGCATTGTAAGCATCATTTTTCCTAACGTTGTACATTTTAACACTATTAAAATGGCTTTTTAGCATTATAATATCTCTTAGCTAACACCATGTGGCAGAGGCTAACTAGCAAACATGACTTTTTTTACAATATTTAATGGTACACAAAGGGTATCATGTCACTTTCCACTA
>NW_027175994.1:0-19209 GCF_023055335.1 Clinocottus analis | reverse complement strand
GTTACCACTACTTAATTTGATAGTCACATCTACTCATGTACTTAAGTTCAGAACACTTAAAATATTAAGTTGGAGAAACTTGAAATTGTGTGTTCTTGTAAATTGAAAACATAAATCAGCATAACTTTAAATTTATTGTTGAGAAAACTTACTTCAAACTTAAAGTGTCGTTACTAAATTTCACTGCCCATTAATTGAGTACACTCAATTCTTTGCAACGTTGCCTTTATTTAAATAAATTAAAAATGTACACCATTTTCTTTGGAAAAGTCAACAGTTAAACAAAACAAACTTCTTCAAACACAAAATGTTTATTAACAAGTAAACATTTGTTTGCATAACTATACAAATTCCAGGTGTCAACACTTAAACATCGACATAAAATCCAAATGGCTGCAAAAAAAATAAAAAATGAAATCCAAAAGCAAGGCCTTGATACAAGCTTTGGGACATTGTATATGATGGAACATATATAAAACACAGAAGGACAATGGCATTGGTGGGAGGTATACAATGGCTTAAAAACCTATCCTATCCATGCATCTATCCATCCAGTTACTGTTTAAAACTGCAATATCTTAACAAATACTGTTAAGATGCAAAAAAACAATTTAGTACAAGTTATGCTTTCTTAACATACACAGTACCAATGCTGATTCCAATATCAGTTTATCATTATGGGCACTGTACACTATCAGCAGTGGGACATAGTTATATTGTTTTTACAATGAATGGACATAAAAAAATGTATTGTCTGTAACAAGACAACTGCAACCTGAACTCTTACCCCCCTCAAAATCCAGCCAAGACCATAGGCGGGGTTTACATATGGCAGGCTACTTGAGCAAACTGCTTTTTAAGGACCGAACCCGGGCAGAGCACTGGGTACCAAAGTACATGAACAACTTTTGAATTACTTCGAAGGTGTACCTCATGTCTTTCGGATACTCCAGGTTGAGAGCATAGATGAGTCCAAACAAAAGGGCAAATGCAGTTGGGATGTCGCATATATCATCCATGACAATCCGTTTCTCAATAATCAGGGCGATGCATAGTGTTGTTAGACTTGAGCGGACCGTCCCAACGTCATCTTCAGCAAGTAGTCCCAGTTCAACTTCTTTCACATAAGATTCCTTCGGGTCTGTATTCTACACAAAAACAAGAATACAGAGACAATAATAAATATTCACCGCCTCTTAAGTGTTCATCTTTTTTTCCTTCATCACTCTGTAACAATACAATTTAAAAGCCAAAATACATTTTCATGCAGATTTTGAAAACTAAAATATAAAACTTTCATACAAGAGTCACCTCCTACACATTAGTATTATAGTATTTAAATCGTCATAGTCTGTTAAATTAAATAAATTGAGCAAAAGACAGGGAAACATTTGCTCTCATGGTACAGGCTCCCTTTAATTTAATAAGTGACAAAAACCTAAACTGGAACAAATCTGCTATAAAACAATGGACATTACTATTCCAAATCTGCCAGATTCTCACCCTAAAGAGTATTAGCGGCAAAGGGTGTTGATGTAAAGGTTTTTGTTTTATTTTCTCAAAAAGATTAGCTCAACAAAAGTGTACTTCAACTTTGAAAATGTACTGACAGAATAACTTTGTAATTTAAATACTGACAAAATGTGTATATGCATCATTCTCAAAACCCATGACCAATTTGGGCTTGGAATTATAAATGTAAATTTGAAGGAGAATTGCTGTTACAAAATGCATGTGATGCAGGCATTACACTCACTTGTAACCTTGATGCTACAGTAACATTGCCAGTATTGGCGATATTACATAAAATTAAAAACTATAAAAGTTACACTTATTAAAATATTTAGATGGATTAACAAAGTAACAGTGAAGTAGAAATGAGGGTTTGATGAAAGTTTGCATTAGTGTGTTCTTGCTCAATGTGCAACCTTAATGACAAATTGGTCTTACCAGACATGTCTTTAGCAAGCCGTCCGGCTTCTCCTTCACAATGAAAAGGTAGACCTCGCAGAGCTGTACACTTTGTAGGCAAGGACATCTGTCATCTGAAAAATACAAATTGAAGATTAAAAATTTGACATAATACAAAATAAATTTGGAGAATGACACAAAAAATTAAACTTGGACAACACAATATCACTAAATCCACTTATTATTTGCAGAGTTGCACTTTTAGAAACATACAAAACAGTTTGCATATAAAAGAAACAATGATGCAACTTTAACTTCAATTTAATGTCAACCACAAAGTGTGCAGGCTTTGTCACTGCAGTGTCTCAAGAGAGAAACGTCCATTCATGGAGCTCCACGCTGCAGCAATACATTTACTGCTTTAAAAGTGATAGCTGCAAATCTCATTGTAAAAAGCACGCAACGTATTTTTCGCTGCTCTCTGTCCACTGGGTGTTCACCTGTGTGCCCGCCGTGTCTGTGTGCATGGCGTTACAGAGAAGAGTTGTAACGCGACCATGTAGACAGGTCGGTTGATAAAAACAAATATATTTTTGACGAAGCTCAAAATGTGTTCTATTCTTACAACATGCCTCGCGGGCGACTCGCGTGGTCCCTGCGGGCGAACAGGTGCCAACGGCACTACCTTCCAGGTCCTGGGCGCGGTACGCGCGGGTAACTAAAGAGTGAACTAGAGCCTCTAGTCTAGAAGCACTCCCGACGCCACCAACGCTAAAGAACTGCGAAGCACTGCAGCAACATGTTAACTAACCTAGCTAACACGAGCGGGTCGTTATCGTAAAATTACACATGACGTTATGAACACGTGAAAAGTAGGCTGGTGTCTGTCACGTTATAAACTTCGTAATGTTAACTTTGGCATTAAAAATCAACAGGTTATCTGACTAGCTCGTTAGCTAACGCACTGAACATACACAGTCTTACCTGGTTAAGTGGTGCGGGACGTAAACGGCATTCTGCAGAAACACTTGAGCTGCCGTTGACCGGCGCGAAATTGCTCTCTCATGCGGAAGTGCGCATGCGCAGTGGTAGACGGATATTTGAATCTCTTCTTCTTCTTCTTCTTCTTCTTCTTCTTTATCTTCTTCTTCTGCTTCTTTTATGGCAGTTGGCGGTTTTTTCTTCTCTCTCGCTTTATTGAACATATATTGTCAACAGACATTCAGCAGTTTAAGATTAAGATGTAAAAAGTACATGTCAATCAAATGAGATCTGAAAAACTATCAAAATATAATAAAGAAACAATGGTATTATCAAATCAATGTATCTTAAACAGGGGCTAAAGAAAATATTTTAATATTTATTTCATTATTTAAAATATAATATTAAAGTAGTATATATATATATATATATATATATATATATATATATATCTATATATATATATATATATATATATATATATATATATATATATATTTATATATATATGTTTTATTTTTGTGTGTTTGTGTGTTTACTGACACATGCACAGTGGTCTTAGTTACCTCAGTAGATGCCCAACTCACTATACTAAGTTTTCTCAACTTAACATTTTCAGTGGATTCCACTCCTCATTAATAAAATTGAGATTTTGAGTTAGTTCAACTTTTTTCAACGATATTTGTTGACTCAACTTAAAAAAATGTGTTAGGACAACAAATTTGAAGTTGGGCTTTTTAGAGTGTATGTATTATGTAATTAAAGGAACACTCCTAAAGGACATTTATTCTGCAGAATGAGTAGGTTGTATTGATTTATGTGCATTCAGCTGATTTATATACTTACGTAGGATTTTAAAGAGGGGTCTTTATTTATTTACATAGCTGTATAAGTTGTTTACCTGAGTACACTGATGTCAGCCTTTGTGTGCAACATTACATACCGTACAGTATGTGACACGGATGTGCGACGCCAGCACTGCTCTGGCTCTGGTCTCCTCTAATAATCCTTGTAGCTCCACTGCCTCTCACTGGTGAAGTGCATTTTAAGTTATTGTAATGGCAGGTGACACTAACAATAACAATTCTTACAATGATAAAGGTACAGGGAGACCAACAAAAAAGGATGGCTGCACAAAGATTTAATTTGAGCTGCTGTAAGAAACACAAACAATGCCCATGCAGTTTGCTTCAACAACTATACTTCAAATGTAGAAATGGAACTGCGGTACTACATCTTGTGCTTCTCGTTTCCTCTCTCCATGTCACAGCGGGGAACTCTCCTGCTCCAGGGTCTGACTCCAGTTATCAGCCCAGGTGATTGAGAGCAGAGACCGTCATCTCTCTATAGAGGGCACCCACAGACCCAGAATGTCTTGTTTGCAAGAGCTGTGTACATTTTGTATTTGAAAGAGCAGCAAGTCAATGAATCTCGATAATGCGAGAGCCGGGCCACATAACTCACGTTGATAGTCCTTACATTGTGCCAAGAGGCGATAAATCTGCTCTGGGAGACATGAATATGCAGTGGCAGTCAGTCTGGCTTGTTCTTGCTTGCATGCCCCCTGATGCACAGTTTATTCCTCTCCCTCATTCCAAACAGAAAAATAAAACCAATGAGCCACAGCACCATCTCATCAACAGTGTTCTATTAAGCACAAAGAAATGTAGCAGTGCATTTGCAGAATATGCTTAAAAAACGGCTAATCGTGAATGTAGGAAATGCACTGTATGGATTTGGTTTATTCTGAATATATAATTTAGAATATCTGCTTTTATTATCATTATTTGTTACGCCAATTGGATTTAGATTTTTTTCAGAAAATAACTATATATTTATTATCCATCTATCCATCTATATATCTTGCTATTTATATATTAAAAAAAGGTAATGAACACACCAGAACATATTTCTTTAAGAGCTTTCCGCGTTCTAAAGTAGATTTCAGTCTTTTGCTGATGCTCCAAGTTTTAGTTTTCTGTTTTAGAAAAAAAATGCATAACTCACTTGCATTCAATCTGTGCCATAAACAGGTACTTCTTTACTTTCAGCTGGGCTTTCACTCCTGCACTGCAGTAGTGAGAGAGGAATGAGATGAGCAGCACTCACTGTGTCATTGTATATCTAACCTGCAGCTCGTATTTGAGGGCACTTTGTAAAGCATGAAAAATGGACAGACAGATAGGCAGCAAGCAGTTACGGGGGTTTAATGTACTCATAGACATAGACTGAATGTCTCAAATAACAACGATAAGAAGCCTGCTCTGTCAATGTCCCAATTCTCAGTTGACACTTATTTCCCTCATGCAAATAATTCATCCCATTCACAATACAGACGGGGGTTTCCCTGTCTGCTTTAGTCACAGAACATCCATCTCAGTGCAGTAAATAAGAAACAAATCTGCATATTTAAGAGAACACAAAACCCTACAACTCATAATATAAAATGTATAATATATCTATATATGTGGCAAGCGTTTACAACAACTGCAAAAGTAGAAGACCGGGTGTTTATTCGGATCCATCTCACCTCCATGAAATACTTCTTGGACATAGTTGACAAGTATGCGTAACGACGCGTGCCTCCAGTGGCACGGTGGAAGGAGGGTCGTCAGACGCACGCAGATGCACGGCTTTCTGCGCTGCCTTTCCATCCAGCACAAACTAGAAGGTTTTTTTTTTCAAATGAACACTGTGTAACAAAGAGCCTTTTTGTACAGATTTGGACGTTCTTCAATAGCCAGCCTCGTGCCATCACCGTGCGCAACTGGAGAGGAGCGTCGCAAAACGGCTTTACCGCCTTCTCAAAGCGCATCTGTGTGAACCGTTTTCATGACTGGAATGGGAGACTGGAGTGATTAAACTACAGAAATCCTCTTTTTTTAAACGTCTCAAGTGCGTTCATATTTCCCCAGCATTCATCGTGTGACGTGTTTCTCTGTTTGTCTTTTCGGGCGACAGAATCGTTCGAGGCGACCCAAAGTTCCGCAGGCGCAGTTCTCCTCCTCCACAGCGTAGCGGGAGTCCGGCTCGGCTGTTGCCGTGGTACTTGCCAGTAGACTGATAGCATCGTCGGTAGGAGGGGATACAGAGACTCCTGCGGGGTAATTGCAGCAGCCTGCGTTCGCAGGTGTTTCACTGATCCGCCTGTGCGGGGCTGCGGGCTTCATCCTGATCGAGCCGCTCTCAGACTTGTGAGTAACAGAAGAAGAAAAAAAACAAACAAAACAACTGAAGAAGCTTGCACCAAGTACAATGAGCGCAAATTCATCGAAGACACCCAAATCCATATTATGCTCCGTCGAATTCAGTTTTGATGACCAATTCTGAGTCGTCTTTGGAATTTTAAAAAGTGGATCTCGCGACTTTACAACCATGCGAAATACTTGGCTGTCTCCCCGGAGTGCGATTTGGGAATACTGGACATTGCTGATTGCCTGTCCCTTTTGGATTCACTACTCTAACGGGATGCCTCACGTTATTCGAATAGGTAAGTGTTCCACATTTACACACATACGTTTTTGTTCTTGAAAGTTGGACTCTGTTCCGCTCATCCGTGCCGTCACAGCAGCAGCGGGTGTTGTTTTGGGGGTAAAGCCGGAACGAGCAGTCCCTTTTTATTTCACGTTCGCCACAGTCGGGTCGTTATTTGACTTAAACGAGGGGCAGCTTGCATGCAACAAGAGAGCAGTGCATTATGGCACACGGTTACCTGTAAAATTGGGGGTGCCTCCTCCACTCAATGCCAGTGCCGTGACATCTAGTGGGTTAGTGTGACCTCTGTGCACTCTGCTTTGTCTGTTCCATTTTTCTGCAGCCAGCGTGTTGAGTCACCAGCTGAATTCAGGATCATTGCCATGCCTTCTGGGAGTGATGCTTGGCTTTTAAGAAGTCTGTTAAATTAGAAAAAACGACAGCATCACGTTAAGAGATACACCATGAGAAAGTTTCAAACAATTTCTTCAGTGGAGTGGAGTTTGATCTGATCTTATTTTATATTCTCTTCTCAAGAATTTGTAACAATGCAAAGTGCACACACGGTATACAAAAAAAACAATCTGTTCAAAGTTTTATTGCACTGTTAAATCCACAGTACCACCAGATCTTTTATACACACAAAAAGAAAACGCAGGGTCTGTGTGCTGGTGTTGTCTTTTTCCAATCACTCACTGACGAACAATGTGAGAATTGTCATTTGGAGGCTGGCGATGCGATGAAACATTTTGCACCACCAAGAGACAGGAGCAGAATGAAGATCAATAAGGTTTTTGTCATGAGGCAAATCGTTTTTGACATTTGGCAGAGTGCCATGCAGGACAATTACTCCAAATGGCATTGGCCCACATTAACATACCACTACAACGGCCGGGGTACAGACGGGGAGTGAGCGCAGCTTAATGGCATGGGGCTTTTTGTCTTCCAGTTATAAATGATGGGTGGAAGTGGATGAATGTTATACAATTGCATATTCTATATACCAGTGCTCGAACTGAGGCGGATAGCCTTTCCAAATCGGTAGCCCCCTGCGAGACACATCTGCAAATCACCAACATCCCACTCTGATTTTGTAATACGATCCCTGTCAAGCTCAGTGTGTGGTCACTAAGCTTCATTTATTCAGATGAAAGTTATTAGACTTTAACAAGATGAAGTATCACTATAGCTATAAGCCTTCTGTACATTTGATACAAATTCCAAAAAAGCAATTCAACAGAAACACGTAGAATAAAGTGGCCGACCGTAGAATAATGTTTCGTGCTAAGTGTCAGGCAGGCCCGGGATGTCCCTGTGATTGACGGCTGCACTCTAAAGAGCCATGACTTCTCTGACATCGCTGTGCATGGACTTTGGTGATGTCTTAGAAACCGCATAAATCCTTAAAGCTCTCGCTATATACTGATGTGAGCTGGAATCGTTTGGTCAAAAGGACATTTTTTTTTCCTTTTTTTATTTTGTATTTCTTCTCTTTTACAGTGGCAGCAGATCAAATGAAGACCTGAAATAGAGTTGACAGGCTTTGTTTTTAAAAATGTCAAAGTGCTGAGACAAATTTACCTTGAATTGTGCTACAGTCACACTATTGCTTTTTATAGAATCTATCATTGCTTGTGGTGCAGGAGCAGTTTGTTTTTTTGTGTTCCTAAGATTGTATTTTGACAAGGTTGCTGATTTTGCCTCAATGCCAAAGAAAAAAAATCTAATTCAAAAGGCTTCCTATGATCTTTTGAAGCTGAGTGTTTACATAAACGGCCAAGTGTGCATCCATTTCATTTTGACCTGAGTGAAAATAACAAGAAATTGGAGAAAATATTCTCTGCAATTGCATTTATACAATTAAATAGTGTGTTTTAAGACGGTATAAACTTAGCCTGCTGATTTGTTTAGGCATGAGCGCTTTTTTAAGTGTGTTTAGTGCCCCCCTATTTTTGTTGTAATATGGTTTTTGGTATGTTGTGTGTGCGCGCGTTGTGTGTGCGCGCGTTGTGTCGCAGCCACCCCGCTAAAACCAACAGAGGGCTTTCTTATAGTCGGCGCATGATGGCCAACGTTGCTCTTCAGCACTGGTTACCGGCACAAACAAACCAGTGAAAATTGTGGAGGTGGGCGGTGGTATTTGAGCGTGGCGCTTTCTGTCTGTGCTGTGTCTGCTCTTGGTTAGGTGGCCTGTGCAGTTTTCCAAGTACACCATCTGGGTAATGGTGGGCATCCAAGGTAGAGTTGTTGCCATTGATTTTAGTGCTTTTACAGTGCACTGCTCTAAGTTGAGGACAGATGGTCGCTCCGTCTTGTTCTGTAGCTTCTATTTGTTGGAGGGAAAAAAGATTGCTCCTCCTGTATTTGTCCACTTACATGCTGTGCTTCTCTTTGGACTCCCTCCGCCTGCTTTTTTGTTAATTCTCTTTTCTCCCTGACATGTTGTGCAACCTCTCATCTCTTCTTGAAACCATTTCAGGCAATAATGAAATGTTGTTATAATAAAGACCAAACTGCTGGAGGATGTCATTTTTCTCCCAGAAGGTAGCATGTGTCGGCAGATAATTTGTATGTTTGCCAACGAGGAAATACGACTCAGTAAACTGATGATTTCCTTGAATATGATGGTTATTTCTGTGCTTGCTTCTGTTTCCCCACTGAGGCAGCATTTTATTTGCACAATTAATTATAATTCGGCATCAGATAGGGATTGCTCTATTTTGATCACATGAACATGCATTCATACATCGTTAGTCAAATCCTACAGTAATAACCGATTATTATATATTGTCTCGTTCATCTGTGGATTGAAGAATCTAATTCATCATTTGGTGTCTCTTTTCTCTCTCAGTAAGGTTATTCACTGCCTGACGGGGATTTATTGTATAATCAATTACTTTATCTACCTAATACTCAAAGCACTTAATCAGTGCCATTTAATCAATCTCCCTCATGATTTCATGTTGATTTCATTTCCTTTGCTCTCGCTCTGCCCCTACAACACCTGGTCACATGCATTTTTCATTTAGCCTCCCTAAAATGCTCTGGGCAGCCATGACTGCAGACTTAATTATTGTGTGTGAAACAGCCTGAACATTTAAATGTAAGCTGACAAATGTGCAGCACTTGAAGCTGTATGCAGTGTGACCACTCATAAGCTTCAGTGGGATAAATCGGGTCTGTGGTCACCACTTTGGTTGAAGTCTGCAAACACAGAGCCACTTCAGAGGCTTGTCTTTATCCCTGCACCAGCAGCAGAGAGAGACTGAGTAGTTTTCATGTGATTAACTCTTTAAGCGAGCTGTAGAGAGTGCACTCTCCACTCGCATGCTCCCCGAGATCCTTACTCCCCAGTTGTTGTTTTTTTTTTTTTTTTGCAAATGTCTCATCTGAAATGACTCAGACATATTTCAAGAGACTGCAAAAGCTGTAATGGTACTTTGCAATTCTGCTTTTAACAAAGTCAAACCCAAAAGGCTGCTTGCATTGTGAATTACACACAGGAGAATGGCATGGTTCGCAAAAAAAGGGAAGAGGACAGTACAATAAAATAGAAAGTGTTTGGTGATGAAGAAGAACAATGAGGAGATGTTGCATCAAAAGTTCTATCAAATAAAGATGGCCATCAGCTGCTGAGTGGAAATGAATATTTCATTTTCATCTAAATTTAATCTCTCCCTAGACAGAGGGAGGAAGCAGGGAGAAGCCTGCTGGTGGAGGCTTGGGGCTGGGGAGTTGTCGTGGTGAATATGAACAAAGGCTGGTAGAGGTCACAGAAGAATTGGATACAGGGGGAAGCTTCTTTGATGTGTAATTCCATTATCTGTTAGCGAAAGCAGAGATTGAAGGGGGAAGAATACGACGGTTGTTTTACCTGCGCTTACACACTCCCCTTCATCCACTTGTATAAACATCAACTGCAAAGAAAAAAAACAGCGACCTGTTTTCTACTACTCCCAATCTCCAGCTACACACACACACACACACACACACACACACACACACACACACACACACACACACACACACACACACACACACACTTATGCTCACATTCTGTATAGAGCCATACTCCATCCACAACATTTTCAAAAACATATGTCTGGTCTCACTGGGCCTCTTGTACACATCCAATTCTATTCTCTCTGTCAGCACACTCGCGGCTCGTCATTAGCTTCAATCTCGCTGATGAGAAACGGCAGATGTTCGTTTTGTTGAGCAGAGAGCCCGTCTCTGAACGTCTTCCGTCCTCGCCTGTGATCCGGTTCAGGCGCATTAGAAAGGGACATTCTCCTTCCACAAACAAATATGTGCTCCGGGCGTGCTGTAGTCTGTATTATCTCAAGCGCAGAGTCTGTTTTTAAGTTGGTAAGTCAAAGTCAAACTGTACAAAATAAACTAATAAATGTGTGTCAAAGACGAGGTAAAATTAATGCGTAATGCGCTGAAAATGTGCTCATAATGCTTCTGATCACGAACAAGACTTAACTGCGTCAGGGAAGTGCAGGTACTTAGCTTCTTGTTCAGTCACACATAATAATGATCATCCAATAATCCCAGCCACTAGAGGCTAATGTAGCGGATCTACCAACCAGTAAAATAATCCTGTGACACAGCAGGGCCCCATCTAGCCCCAGCTAGTGTAGCCTAGCCGCTGCTAACACACCAGATGGTGTTTTCATATAATACTACAAAGTGGGTGCTCTCCAGTGAAAGGCCTGCTCTCAGCATATGCTTCTGATGCTTATTGACATAAATAAGGTTCCGAACTCCTTCTGGCTATACATTGATTCTCTTAATTTCGAGAAAAAAAAGGAAATCACTGCTGGTGGATATTATTTTGCACTGTTTCATTTCCTGTCATTTGACCCTAAACAGGAGCTCAATTGTCCTCTCTGACCAGTTTAGGCTTTACATGCTTTTGCCGCCACTGAAATTACAATGCAAGTCAAAGGATTTTGGTTTGTTGGGTTGACAGCATTTATAATTTATAATTAAAATTTTACTCGATAATCTAAATAACCCCCTTTTTACAGTTTTTGTTGGAACTATTTATGAGGTATAAACAAATTTCAATAAAACCTGCACATAGTTTATGGAAAAACTAAACGCTAACTAATGTATTTTTAGTACATTAAATTTATACATTAATATTTGTTATTCATTAATATAATAATAAGCAAATTTATATTACAATTAAAGTGTAACTAAGGTAAAACTTTGTAGTGCATCAACTAATTGGTCAAACCATAATCAGAATTACTATTATACTTTATACATTATCACATAATGTATAAAGTATGTAAACATATCGTTTAATTGAACTGATACCCAATTGAGCTACTTGAGTCTCTATCGGCGCGATATTCAACATCGGTATTAGCGAGTCACTACTGAATGTAATTCTTTATGCCGTGAGCCCTGAGAAATAAATTCCTTCTGCAAAATCTCTGACAGACGATATTTATACAGAACATTTAAAACAAATAGGAAGTAAACAAAGTGCTTATAAACAATCACAAAATTACAATGTTCAAAAATAATCACGACATAAAATCCCTGCAAAATAATATATGATATAAATACTAAAGGAAAGGGAGGAAATTAAAATTCATTAAACTGGACTAAGAGACTAAATGACGACAACAATTAAACTGTGTGACAGAATATACTGTAATGTGGTAGAATAAAACCCAAATTATCTGTTTGGCCTAATCCCGTAAATGGTACAAAAAAGTACAATAATTTGTAAATTGGGCAAAGCGACCCTTTACTCAACGTGGAAATGTCCATCAGAAACAACAGTCTGATTGATTTGCTCCACAAGCTGCCACAGTCCCCCTGCAGGCCCCTCTGGGACTCAATGTCATTATCGCAGGACGTGTGCTTTTTGGATTTGACAGTGTTTTGAAATTCATGGCATGTCAATGTTGGCCATTTCCCTGTGAATGTTTCTGTACCAAAGGCAATGAATCAAATTTCATGCTCGAGCCATTTGTCTTTATTATGTGCCCTTGTCCTTTCTATTTGACTCTGCCATCTCAGCCCTCCTTGGGGCTCTGCTGGAAAAGTCAAATAACATCAAAACAGTTTGAACAAAGCTCAATCACGGGGCATTTCGCTCTTAGGGTCATGCTAGCAATATAACAGTTAATTACAATGATCTCGTTGGAGGTAATTTAGAGATTTTCCCTTTTTTTTCTTTTTGTATACACTTTTTCAGACACTATTTGTTGGAAAAATGCACATAGCAGCAGAAGAGACCAAGGCAGGGAGACAGAGAGAGGGTGGTTACAGAGATGAAGCTAGGGGACTCTTATTTAGCTTGTTAATTAGCTTGAACCTTTTGATCCCAATTTTAAAACCCGCCACGTTGCAATGCTGGCTGCCTTTTGTGTGTTGCCCGGAGCCAGATAAAGCTAAGCTTTATTCCTGTGCCTTTCAAACACCATGGCATTCACCGGAGCAGTATTAGCTTTGCTTTCCCTCCCCACGTTAGCGTCATCCTTATCTATTCCCAGACGCTCTGTGTAAACTCGGTCACCTCTGACACCTCAGTTACATGCTGTTACTCACCTGCATTACAATAACAAGACCTTTTCTTCACACTGCTTTAAAGCAATCAGGAATTGACGGCGGAGGTATCAGCCACAATGCACAGGTTTAAATCCTATTTAACTTTGGGCTAAGGACAATGAATGGAGGATGACACTGTTTCATTCTGCCCTTTTAATCAAGCTCTCATTGTTATAAATGTCAGGTCTTGGTTGTGTGATTCCCTCAAATTGCTGTTCCATGACTGTAGGGAGATGTGTGTGCATGAGTGTGTGTTTAGGAGAGAGAGGGAGTGTGAGTATGTGCATGACAAGGGGATGTATAAGGGGAGCTGGCATAGAATCCCTGGAGCGTCGCGGTAGAGCAGGAGTTACTAATCAACTGTGAGAGAGTAGGCTGGAGAAGTCTCACCCTCTATTTTCCCCCAAGAGAGAGAGATAGAAGCAACAGATAAGACAAACCTCTTCAGGCCAACACCACTACAAATGAATGGCTATCACCAAAAATATCAGGGGCAAAACAGAGATATTTCCTCCACATTCTACCTCACATATCTTTTTCTTTCTTCTTGTCCCCGTCTCTATTATTCCGGCAGTAACAAATGTGAGGACGACCGCAGAAAGTGCATAAGACTCTGCGGTTTCCTCTCTTGCCTCTGTGCTCGTCCCTCCACTGATGGATAGCCAGAAGGTTGAAAGCCAATGTCAATTAAGTTAACACAGCCAATACCCAGAAGATTTCACTCAGCACTTGCGCTGTGTGTGCAGGCAAGACGATGTGGGATGGTCGCTCCTGTCTCAGCAAATGTTTTACCGGCTGCGGATCTACTGTCCAGGTTGCCCCCGGAGAGCAGTGTGGTTAACCGCAAAATGTTCCCCAGTGACTCATCTGGAGACGGCTTGTCTGCATGTGACCTGCCTCAGATATATGGAACAGGACAGAGATATCCCTGACAAGGAGACGATGAAGAGAGGAGATTCTGGTCAGTTTGAGGCTCGCGGCACATTTTAATACAACTATGAGTGATGTTTGGACAAATGTGGGCCTTTAATGCAAAGCTAGAAAAAGGTAGTGACTGAACCGTCCTGCAGGTTTTCACTCGTTCAGATAAGGTTGGAGAATTAGAGATGTCTGTCATAGTAACCAAGTAGAAAGTGATTGGTGGAGATTATAGCGTGTGATTAGACTATCATCCAAGCAGCAGGTTTTTTTGTCTTCAAATCAATTTTCTATCAAAGAGAGTTAATGAAAAATGTGGCTTCTGATTGTTTTGTTCCTAAATCATGTTTTCCAGTCTCAAGTGTTTCTGTTTCTTCACTTCCAGCCTTTTTTATAATCCTTCTTTACTTGATCAGTCTGGCGTATTGCAGTCCTTGCACCCACTTTCATTTAAAACCTAGGTAAATTGGTTCAATAACTTTATGATTTTTTTCATAATTACATAATTCATTATAGCGCAGTCATTACAATGATTGCGTGTGGGCTATACTAATCCAGTATATACATACACGCACATATATACGAAAATACATTGCTATGCAATGTGTTTTTTTCACTTCCTAGGTATTCACCACACACATTGACGTTAACACTATGTTTTTACTCATCCAGAGCAAGAGAAATAAAAGACAGTTATTTTTGTGAAAGCTGGATAATTTCTGTATAAAACCTGGTAAAATACCAGCTATGCTCCTAATTGCTTTTCATCAAGAGTGTAAATAATATCACGAAAGTGTCCTGCATCGAAATAGGATGGAATCAGCAAGTATTATCTGGTTTGATGAAAAGGATCAGTTGAAGTAACGCTGCAATAATCATATGCACATTTAATGAGACATCTGCAGTGTATTAGGCTGACTATTTTCTTTGGTAAAGCAAACAATGCAGGTCCTTCTTGCCTTCCATTTTTAGTAAAATATGCAATAAATAATTATCATAAATATAATCTGTCATCTTCAAAACACTGTTTCAATATTTTTAACACGTAGATGATTAAACGTCTTTATCAGTTATATATATATATATATATATATATATATATATATATATATATATATATATATATATATATATGCTAAATAATAATAATAATAAAAAATAATATTTTGTTCACTTTAATATTACATGTCTAGACTTACAAATCTATTAGGACAATTTAAAGCGCAACACAGTTTTGAAATGTCAATATTGTAAATGTCTTGAAAGGTCAAAAATAAATGTCAAAAACTATATGTAAGAGGGAGCAAGGTTCCTAATGGTGGCAAACACAGAACTCCATCACTATCATTAAGCTGATGAAAAGCATTCCTATACTAAGTATATGATGCACTTTATTTCCAATCTAATTTACAATGCAAATTTCCTTTAGGTTTTTTTTTTAAACAACAACATAGCTGTTCGTGCTTTTGCTGAAGAATTTCCTTTTTAAATGCCTTTTCCATTTCACCAAGAAGCTTTTGTTAGCGTGATTGGTATATGGAGAAATTTACAACCATCAGAACATTGACCACATTTAAAATAATTGGCGTCATGCTGGCTTTACAGAATTAATGCTCAGTTAATGTCCTGCTCAGCCTCCCTCTGCACCGTTCACATATGGATCGGCTGTCTGCCAGAGAGGTAATTACTTCAAATGTGGTTTGGACCGTTCCTGTAGAGCTGTAGTTCTGGAGAACACAGGCTACACTGTACAGCATGAAAATAAGCAATCTCTTAATGAATACATTTAGAATAGGACAAAAGGACTAGTTAGTCGACAGAAATTGTCTTTTTGTATCATTAATTCACAAACAATATATATGTGTGTGTGTGTGTGTGTGTGTGTGTGTGTGTGTGTGGTAAATCATATGTGGCTGTTGATCCCTCCACTACAGATCTTACAACTTATTTTAACATTTTATAGATGAAATATATAGATTCATCAATATATTTGGACCCCAAAAATTTAAATCTAAAACTATTCATAGACCAAACGATGATAGAAATAATAGGCACAGTTTAATTAATGATGAAAATAATCAACAGTTTAAAGAAGCATGTTCATCAATGATAAACCAATTGTTTACTTGTGGCCTGAATACAAAATAAAGTAGATTTCATCACAAATACTTATATTGTAAAACTGCAACATTCTCCTTTGTTAGATGAACACATGTCCTTACCCACCATGGTGGAGATTTAACCACACAAGAAGGAGGGATGGCTTCAAAAAGAGAGAAATATGATCTTCTGTAAATCTATCAAGGCCTTCAGGAGGCCAAGAGACAAACAGCAGGGTTTGTGAGCTGGATTTCGAGTGACGGCTGGCTCGTGCCCAGACAGATCAGATATTACACACTCTTTGTCAATATTCTGCCTCAGCATCGGAGGACAGTATAGGGTGACAAGATAAGCCTGTGTGTGTGTGTCTATGTGGTTTTTTGAGTGTAACTTATTAGTGCAAGGTGTCTCTTCAGCCACTGTCAAACTTAAAACAGAGGACAGGAAGACATATTACCTCTAATTATGTAATGTGATGCATCTGTGAAGTCTGAGCACTATCAAGTGTCCGGGCTGGCAGACTTTTGTCTGTTCATGAATATGTTTTTGTTTCACATTATACATATCATGATAGAAAAGGAGCCCCCACTCGGCATTTCTTGTCTCCCTTCTCTCTCACCCATCTTCCTTGAAAAAAGAAAGATGTCATGACAAGTCATGTTCTTCTAAGAAGGTAAAATGTAAGCTTTTGTTTAGGTTTTACTCACTTTCTCTTCCCCCTTTCTGACCATACTGAAGATGTGACTCTAACGTATGCTCATTGTGTTAATCCTTTGTCGGGGTAAAATGAAAACTCCCTTCTCTCACCTATCTTGACCCGTACCCCTTCTGTCTCCTCAACGCACTGTATTACAAGACTTACATTTCAATTTGCAAGCCAATCACAGGGATCTTCTGTGCTGCTGGTTGGAAAGCAATTGCGCCTCATTCAATCTGTTCCCCTCATGTTTCCGATCCATTTATGATTATTTAAAGATATGAAATGGCTTGAATTAACCGCATGCAAAAACCAAAAGTTTTTTTCTTTCTCTTTTACCCCCTTTCTTCTAATTTTTTTTCACACTTTATTTGATTGCACCCCCACCAGCTACCTTTGCTCCATCCAATGCTTCCCTGGTCATCTGTGCACCTTGATTTGAGAGACGAAGGTGGGGGTTGGCAATAACCGCACATGGAAATGGGCTGGTGATTGCCTTCCTCCCCGCGTAGTGATAGAGGGCTTGAGTGATCGCTACCCTCAAGCTCCTCCTTGGTGGTTGATTAGCTGTGAAGTCCTGGAGCTCCGGAGTGACACACTGGCTCATCAGACCCCGCTCAGCCTGTCAGGGACCCCCTGATTGCATGGTGCTTCATAATTGTCCCCTATTCTGGTCTAGGGTCCGGTGTGCTGCCATCTCATCTTTGTGTCAGAGAGTGCGACCTGCTATGCTTGACTTTTTCTGTTGCTTTTTTAGAAGGTACACACTTAAAACGTTGCCATATAAAAACGCTGCTTAATATAATGTCATCCATTGGGAAGATTTGATTTACTAACCGGAGATAACACGGTAATGCTTTTCCAGACATTCAATGCGTAGTTTTCATTCAACAGCCTTTAAAACGTGCTATCTCTCTGAGGTCTAAAATGATCTCACAATGTCCAAGGCATATAAAATGATCAATTTAAATGATCAAATGATGGTCGAAGGAATACTGTGTTATAATAATGCATATTGAATTGTGACATTTATGTCAAAAAGTGCTTCTTCTCCCTCCCTTACCTTGCCAGCAACAGCAGCTGCAAATGGGGCCGGTGTAATGTCTTTTTTTTAGTAAGGCAATTGGAAAAGAATTGCCATCGTGGCATTTATAATCATTGAGTTGGTCGACATGATTAAAAGTTAAAGCAGTCAGAACAGAGAACTCTGAGGGCTCAGGCCCAGGTTATTGATTCTCATAGCTCATGTGGGTGAAATGCCCAAGGTGGGGAGCTCATCAAATAATGGACTGTCTTAATTTTTTTTATGTCCTGGCATCAGCCTCTGAGGACACTTGCATTTCTTTAAGTTTCTTAAAGACTTGTGGCCATGCCATTGCGATTAATCTGTGACACCCGGCCTGATATCAGCTTCAAGCAATTCTTTGAACCCTGCACTGGACATCTGGGGGTTAGGAATCAACCTATCTGAATTGATTCAAGGATTCAAATGTTAATTTAACACATAACAAAACGTAAAGCTGTGTTAAAGATTAGAGTGAAAAAAATGAAATAATGATATAAATTCAAGATAAAGAATTGATAAATACAAAAACACAAATGTGCAGAGGAAAGTGAACATACAAGACATACAGAGGACAGAGTCGACGAGAGGATTTCCTGAGTGTAGAAGCTGGGGTACTGTGAGTAAGTCCTGCAGAGTGGGGAGTGGAGATCCAATGGTCTGCTTGGCTGAGTGACTCTGCGTCAGGCTTTATGGTCCTGAGCAGAGCATTTCCCATACCAGTTGGTAATGACCCTTGCTTTCCACAGCACCGGATTAAAAGGTCTTTTGAACCCCAGAGATTTTTTTTTTTTACATTTCTTAAACCGTCAGAGGTGGTGAAGGGTTTGCCTTTACTTGCCAAAATGCCGATGGCTACTTCGGCCTTCTCGTCATTGTTGGTGATCCAGTCGATCATTATCACAAAGGAAGGTGTTTCGTCCTAGTTCTATCAACATGCTGTTATCCCATATGCGTCATAGTATGTTTCAGAGCAGGTCTGACATGTCTACACATGAGTGTAAGGCTTTTCCACTCACAAGATAGTTGAGATAACCTGCAGTCACTTAGCTCAGCAGCTGTTTGTCTTTTTCACTCATCCGAGACATGAAATGACATCTCTCCTCTGTTTAGGCTCCTAGAAACCATTTCCCCATGTTCAACACACCCCCAACACCAATGGAGTAAAACTTAAAATGTAAAAAAACAAGCTCTGTGTTTTGTTTAAATTAAGCTTGCCTGCATCGATGATGTTTGCGATTGCATTTAACTGCATGCCAGCTTTTATCATATTTCCAACTAAAGAAGTGGTGGCTGCAGCCACAGGCTTTATCATGTTCAGACTTCAGTTTAACTCACCTTCCTGTTGTCAAGCTTTGGCTAAATTCACTTGCTAGTGTTTGTTGGTGCATTTTGTTTTATTTATGATTCTAATTTTTCTCATGCCAAAAGGAAAATAATGGTCTTCGGTGGCTCATGTCTGTACAGGTCTTTTCTCGCTTCTTTAGCT
>NW_027175993.1:0-19249 GCF_023055335.1 Clinocottus analis | reverse complement strand
AATAACAGCACTCGGCGCTATCAATTACTGTGAGAGAGGGAAAAAAGGAGAAAGATGGAGGAGAGGAGGAAAGAGGTAGGAAATGGGTTGAGTGTAGAAGATCAAGACAGGATGAAGAGGATGGGAAGTAAGGAGAAAGATGGAGAGGATGTTGAGGTACGAGAGGAAGGACATGGAAAGAGGAAGACAGAAGAACAGAGCCACAGTGAGAGATGGATTTATTTTCTGTGCATAAGTTGCCAAAACTGAGAGCAGTTATCGCTAGCCTGACCGAGAGGTCTGTGAACCAAAGGTCTGGAAACTATTCAGCAGAGAAAAGTCGCCGAAACAATCATCCGTGCTCACATAGCTGTGCACTCTAAGCTCGGGACATTGCCAAAACTGAATAAGACTGACAGCACAGCCCAAAATGTGCTTTCAAAAAATCTCTCTTCTTTCCCACATTTTCTCAGTATTTGTTAGCAGACAATTCTGCATTAAACCTATAGTCTATCTATTAGTAGCTGTCTTCATTTTTTTAGTAGCAGTTCATCAACATGTTAACAAAAGGGCCAACAAAAAGCCTAAATATAAACAAGAGAATAAATATTTCTATCAAAGCAAAGTTGATTGTCGAGTCATAGCTAAAGCTAAGTGTTGTTTTCAGATAGTCAAAATGACTTCTTTACCTCCACGTTGTTTTGAACAATGGGGCCATTGCTCTACTTTCAGTGTCTGATACGGTTTTGTCCAAGGCAAGTTACAATAAATGCATTCACAAACTCTGTGGGAGCAAAAGATAGATGGGATTCAAGTGCATCCCTCCCAAACAAACAACAGTGCTGCAGGACAAAGGTGGGTTTCCAGCCTCGGGCAGAAGATAAGATGTGACTGTGCTGTCCTGACTTCAGTGGGGAGTTCATTCCACCACCGCGGGGCCGGGGCAGAGAACAACTTTGAATGAGATGACCTCTGGTTTCTTGGAGTGACGGAGCAGCCAATCATCGAAAAGAGAGAGGGAGGGCAATGGTCATGCTGGAGTGTTGGGTTTGAGTTATTTTGAATTGGTTGAGAAACATGTGTATACCAAAATACCTATGTTTGTGAATGAAGCTTAAATTTATATGAAAAAAAGCCCTTTAAGTGACATAGCGAACTCTGCGCTCTAGACAATGCAGTACAACCACAGACTGCCAATAACAGAACCACTTCCAAACAAATAAAACTCACACAGAAAGAAACAGCAGATTAAGATCCATGAACAGATTCATCCTGCATGCCCACCTAGGCTCTGCTAAAATCTCATGATATCCATTTTTACCACAACAAAACACATGCCCGCTTTGTGGTGCTAGGGATTTAGCCATTTCATGCTAGCTGCACAAAGCTGAGACTCCTTAGATTCCAATGGGATAAGTCTTATCACTTTACACCTGAAAACTAACAGAACTACCAGCCGAAGAAGAGAACAAAAATAAACTTCACTGTATACAGCCATGACCTTAAATGATGTCTCATCTTTACTGTTTTGTGGACAAAGGTTGCGCCGCTAATGGTAACTCCAATGAGGAGCTCTCATTGAAGGCATTGGCCTTCAATAGTCAAATAATTCAGTTCAGTATAGTTTATGGTTTTCTTTGAATGGAAACATGTATGGAGGTCTGATTAATGGATTTTTAAAACAAAGTCAAAACCAGTTATATTTAGATAGGATCAATACCAATAGTGACAATCAAATTAGTTGTACAGCTACTTGAGAAAATGTCAAATTGACTAGCCAGTTTGCTTCGCATCTCTTAAATAGCATCAGTATGTGTACAGGTAACATTGAGACGTTGGGACATTCATTGCTTGAAGTTTTGGGCTCCAAATGCATAACGCCAAAGAAATGATTCACTCTAAAAGTCTTAACTCTTAAAATGTGTCATGTTCCATCCTCATTTACTCTGACCCAGTAACATATACTGTATACTGATGCTTACACTTCTGCACTATATGTGCTCTCCTTTATTATGATACTAAGATTATTGAAGCAGGCGCCTGAGCCTTGCAGAGTCCTTGAGTTTAAGAGGTTAATCTTGAAAAAACTCAGTTTTTCTCACTTACTCTTGCTGATTAGACCTCTGCTCAAGTTGATCATAAGTATAGGTGTAGCAGGATGGAAATCCAGGCACTATTAAGAACAAGACACACAGAGGAAGGAAATCACAAAAAGTCTTTATCGTAGAGACTCAATTACTTAAAAAAAGCCAACATGTTTCGCCCACTATACTTTTTTTTCTTCGCATTTTTGAAGATCACCCGACACATTTTTGATCCACAAACTGGTAACCGACACAGAGCGAGCAAATCTTGCTTGGCAAAACCCAGCCGCACCACGCCTTGAGAGTGAACTGATGAAAACTGACTAACAAACAGTAAGATTAAGCGGGATGCCAATCAGCCAACGTCTGTGCGCTTCCACACGGTACTGTGAGGAGAACTACTGGGGCTAAAATGATTACAATCTGATTTATTCAACATGGGTGTGTACAGCATGTTAAGTGCCTGCTGTACCCAAGCGACCCATTGCAATACTTGACACCAAAGCCTTGACCTTTTACATGGAGGTCTCAAACCACCAGGCCGTCCCTCCACCTTGAATGCCAGAGCAGTTCACACACACACACACACCATACTTTATGCATTTCTGTTGCCAGATTTTGACAGCACCACAGAGGCAGAGCAGCGCACCACTATGAGAAGCTTTTCACCACTTCAATGGGCAATCCCTCCAGATTGCTGATATTGTTTTACAGATATTTTTTCTGTGCTTAAAGTCGAAGGAAATGCTCACGGGCCCTGCTGTCAGCAAATGTTGATATTCCCTACAAACCCTGTGGGTGTTTGATTTCAATCTGTGTGTGCTTGTCTTTATGCCACTTCGACTGTCCGCCCAACTGAATGGTTACGCGGTCTTGAAGTGTGTACGTGTGCATGCATGTGAGCCCAGAGAAAGTGCCAGCCTTGGACAAGAGATTCAGCCCAGATTGTCGGGTTTCTGATGATTACTCAAGCAATCTTCTTCAAACCCCTCCATACAAACACTAACGCCCTCTGCGTGTCTTACATGTGCTGTGTGTGGTCTCAGATGTGCTGACACTGACAGAGGGAGGGATATAGCGAGATATTTACAACGTGTGGCCTTCTCAAATCTTGTATATTTGTTGGTAAAACAGAAACCCCTTTACAGAATTAGTCATTATAACATTGTTTTCCTTATCTGCAAAGATACAAATCTTGTCAAACTTGATATTTTTTTTTCTTCGAAGCATCATATTTCATACTGCAATTGTCTGATACAACAACGAGGACTTACTCAATATATATTCAAGAGTTGTTCCTACTTTGCTTGTTATTCCTGCTGTCTGACTTCAACAAAACACAATTGAGGAGTTGAAATATGTCCAAGCTCAGCATATGTTTAACCTACAGTAAAAACAAAATTACCAAAAAAATAATTCAAATAATCTCTCTATAAAATACATCATTCAATCTCAATGTAAAAATGAGTCAAAAGAAGTTGATTTTGCATTTTTAAAAGGTCAAAATACTCTATAAACCAATTTTTTTCCAAATTGGAGAAGATGTGTGTGCTTATTAGTTTTTGAAAGACTGTATTGAAGCTCACACTGGTTTGCACCTCAATGTGTGTTTATTCTCAATAGTTGAAATAGCTTCAGCACTACAGTGTCCCGGACATCTACAGTCATTTCTGCTTCTGGTGTCTGTAAACAGCATTGATGATTTAGCTTTGGACACGTCATCTGTGTCATTTCAAATAGGTTACACGATCGTGATTGACAGTTCTCTCCTTTACTGGGACGCCAACATGGACTCTTCCCACATGTGACTGCACATAAATGTCACACACCAAGTTGTCAGAGGGATTTATTGACGATTTTCCAACCAGCAAACAACAAGCCGAGCATTAGCGGAATCGTGCTTCATCGTATATCGACAGCATCATTGTTAAATCTTCATTAATGCGCTTTGGGAGTTTCTTTCAGTCATGTAATCATCCAACTGTTTGTCACTTGATTACAATGTATCAAAATGAGCTCCTCAAGTGGTTGTTTCTAGATTGGAATTGTTTAGTGAGAGCTGAGCTTGATGTCAGGCTGTGCACTGAAGATTTAAAGATTCCTGATTGCAATATGTTGTTCCCTATATATATATATATATATATATATATATATATATATATATATATATATATATATATATATATATATATATATATATTGACGAAACAGTGTTGACCTGATTCTCTATGATGAAAGGGGAGGTAGAGTGTTCCTACAGTAAAAATATATAATTATAATGATAGCTTCCTCTGAGAGCTACTACTGATCAAGACTTTCTGTTCATAAACGCACACACGTTAGGGAAAAAAACAAACAAACACACTGAGAGACAAATAGAGAGAATGAGTCTGAGAGACATATCACACATTGCAGCATATCACACACACATTCAGCACACATTTCTCTCTCACTCACACACACAATGTCCTGAGCTTGATAGCGATTCAAACCAACATCCAATTTGCAGGGCAGATTACCCATGGGCCTCGCTGTTTGCGACCTGAAAGGGGGTTGGAGGTGACTCATCAGGAAGATGCTAATATCAATTTTTACACTCACACGCGGCTAGGAAATATTAATTCTCGACAGAAGCCCGCCACAACTAGCAACTTAATTACACTCATTTCACTGTGATTGTCCCCCACAGGAGCACAGAAACACACTCACTCACACACACACACACACACACACACACACACACGCTCAGCTGAGATAATTTAGCCCCAACACACTGAATTAAGGATATTGTCATATTGGATAATTTCCCCTGCGTGAGTGAGAGTGTGTTTGTGTGTGTGTGTGTGTGTGTGTGTGTGTGTGTGTGTGTGTGTGTGTGTGTGTGTGTGTGTGTGTGTGTGTGTGTGTGTGTGTGTGTGTTAAAAACAAAGACAATTAGTAGCCGCAGCAACACAATGTTATTCTAACAGATATTTTTTGCTTTCTGTTTGCAGTGATTCAGGTCACATTTTACAGATTTAAGTTATAATTTCCTGCTCAATTATGTACATTCACTCAATCCTACAATGACAAAAGATTAAATACTAAATGGCTGCAGCAATCTCAGAATGATAATGTACCATAAAATTGAGAATCTCAATCAAAAGAATGAAAGACTTGTTGAGCAAACTTAGAAAAGGTTTAATTTGAAGTCATTTGAGGAAGATTGCAGGGAAATGGTTTTCTTGTGCAAAGTTCCAGCTCCAATTATCTAAATCTTTAATGACTAGTTTGAGTTAAATTCTATTTAAATTCCGTTTAGAGGATACTTTCCAAAACAAAATAATCTTAAAAATGGATCCTCTGAATGACTTTGAGATGAAATGTTGCAATTTATTTATACTTCCTACTCATTTCACACAGACACACACCCAGTCCCAACAGGCATCGCTAGCCCACATAAAGCCTGTGCATTGCAACTACAGTAATATTAGTTCAGGAGAGTTAAAGGCTATGGGAAATATGAAATAGGCAAAAACCCTGAGGTCACTATAACAGTATGGTTAATAGTGGAATGTCGCATAGAGTCATTTTTCCCATTGCGTGGTTGCTGAACGTCAACTCAGACACCCTAAAGGAAAAAAACAGAAAAGAAGGAGTGGGGCAAAGAAAGAAAGTTGGCAATGGCCCACAATGGACGGTGACTGATAACCCTCAACATATACGTTGTTTGGTTTAGTTTCCGTCTGTGATTTGTTGTCTGGTCAAACTGGAGTCCTTTCTTGGTCAGCAACTTATTGGCCCCATGTTAGTATCTGATATAGCCACAAGAATTAATGTTAATTAGTTCCCCTTGACAAAATAACAAATCATCACGTCTACTCTAAAGGTGTCATACCATAAATAAAACATTCAAATTGTATATTAAAGCTCCTGATCACAGTTATTTATTCATGAAAGTCTGACACTCCGTACTTCCATTCACGTCCTCAATAGAGAAACGGCACACTACTTTCTGAACATTGACAATCACCCGGACCGTGATGGCTTTTTTTCTCAGCTGATACTGTGAAATAGTTGAAAGGAACTGTAAAATTATGAATGTTTCACAAGCCTGTGCCGTTTTTTCTTTTTTCTGCCATTTTGTTAGTTAACTTCTGTGCTATAATGTCACTGCGTTTTATTCGGTCTTTGTTTGGCCGGAGTTTGTCGAAGGACACTGAACCATCACGACATACGGAAGGAAAGCTGTTGCTTCAGTGTCAGAGATAAAGTTGTTTTAAATTCAAACAGAAAAAGAAGACAGATATTAGAAAAAAAATAAGCCAAAAAGCCGGAAAGTTGGTGGGACAAGGAGACAGAGTGAGATGTAGGGTGTATATATATCTAGATATCTATATCTAGATATATATATATCTATATATAAATATATAGATATATATATATATATATAGAGAGAGAGAGAGAGAGAGAGAGAGAGAGAGAGAGAGAGAGAGAGAGAAAGATATATATATATATATATATATATATATATATATATATATATATATATATATATATATAGATAGATAGATAGATAGATAGATAGATAGATACAGAGGCAGACAGGCAGATGGAGAGAAGAGTGAGCAAATATGAGCGTTAGCGGTGGATGGCTCCTGCGATAGCAGTGAAAGTGAGCAGGACAGGAGTTGTTTGGAGCTGGTTGTTTGGACAGATGGCTGTCTGTGTGCTAATTACAGACTGAGTGCTTGACACTGAACACAATCAAAGAGGAAACTAGCTTTATTTGTTCAGCTTCACCCACACAGGCACGCACACACAAAACGAGACACTTTCATACACACAACAAACACTAATGAAAACAGTTTGCCAATGGCACAAAGAGGCACAGGCAAACAGATACAGAAACACACGTTTATACGCTCGACAGGGCACAAATAGAGTCCTGCACAGCGGCAGCTCTCCATGTATGCACAAACGCTAAAGGACAATAGATCACACTGGCCTTCCCGAGTCTTTTCTCCTGCAAAACTCAATATCCATCCTTTTAAATAGACACATCTTTGACAAACTAGCTTGCATCACGTCTGGTGACTGTTCTCATAATCCTCTCTTAATTTCTGTTAATGCAGAGTCTACTTTTTGTTTCAGCTACATTCTGGGAAAAACAACAACTTGGCAACACTAGCTGGCTTACTGAAAGGATCTGCTTTTTATCCGATCAGTATAGTTCAGCCCAGGCTGGATAAAAGGGTTATATGCGCTACAAAACTTTAGATGTTTGGTCAATTATCCAATGAGAGAGATGTGAGACGCGATTTGCTAACCTCTTAAAAGGTACTGCAACTCCAACACAGAAGCTTTAAAACACAAACAAAATGCCATGCTAAAACATACTGAACACACATTTTGAAACTTCTTCAAACACCGGGACCATCATCAATCAGCAAGTTAATAAACAGCAGTTTTGATTATCTATCGATTGCTGAAGCCATTAGTCACACGATGTGCCTCTCTATTCAAACGTATCACCTGGCGAAGCATCATGAAATAAACTGACACACGTAATGCGAATCACGCAATTTTTCTGGATCACATTTGAACGTAACGGGTGTGACGAAAATGACAACATGCCACACCGACAGACAGATATGGCTCTCGGCATGTACAGTGTATGCAAATGCTCGGGGCTCCATCTATTTTATTAATAATATTATTTCGAAATATTACAAAAAAATCCCAGAACAACATAAGTATCCTGTTAAAAAGGTCTTATTATCTATTATTATTATGTCACCTGCGGCATCACCCCGGCACATCACACTAACAGCTAATAAATAGCTAGGTTTGAGTCAGTTATTCCCACCTTAAATTCTTTGGGGAAAGTTTGGGGAATAACCTACAACATCCTTTTGAGAAATACAGTTTTCAATGAGCATGATTGGTGGTGGAAGGGGCACCAGCTCAAATCTTCCCTATAGGGCACCACATTCGTCAGGGCCGGTTCCTGCCGACAGAGCACAATGTTAGTTTGGTGCGAAGTTTGATCATGTTAAGCAATTTCCCCTCGGTAAAAGGTATAGCATCTCCCAAGATGTGTCACCAAATGTAACTCTTGTCTTCCATATATTCTATCCCCCAATCCTAATAACAGAAGTGGACAATGTTTGCGTCAATAAATTTCAGCATAGCCTTACACGGCCCTATCCATCCTGTTGAATCTTCTTAGCAGCAAATACATACAGAAATCGTTGAGTAGAAGATAATATTTATAAATGAATACAAACACATACAAACACACGTTTATTCACTCAAATGGCTGCTGAGCTGGTGCAAATGTAGACAGCTAGGCAGACTGATATATTCAAGGATCTATTGCCAAAAAGTAAAGTATAGTATATGCTTAAAGTCAGGTATGGGGATCATAAGGCAGGAAAGGGTCAGGAAGGCGGTTATTTCAGGGTAGTAGGGAGTGGCTACATGTGGGAGTGAGCTAACTGGGACAGAAGAATAAAAACAGAGAGAGGGCATCTGGTGGACAGGAAGAAAATGGCCATGAATGGGTTTGAGAAAGTGAGAATGTGGCCGAAAGAAAAGACAGAGAGGCCAAATGTGACAATTTTTTTCCCAAAAAAATAAAACTGATTTTAGAAAACATACTTCAAAATAACCATAATTTCTACAACTAAGAAAAGTATATAAAAAAAGGAGTATATACCCCAACAACTGAAACGTGTTCCAACATCCACAACTGATTTTGTTACAGGTTTTTTTCCCTTTGACAAAATATATAAAATGATGTAATTCAACCATGGAACTATGAACCCTCGACCACGTCCATCTTTTAAAAAGACTGCAAAGACAAAGAGCGGCCTTAGGGCTGTTAACCATGCCACCAACCACTAAAAGTCACAAATTATATGCAAAATAGTTAAGGACAAAAGAGCCCAAAACTATTTATTCATTCACCCTTTGCAGCTTACTTCAGACAGCATGGATATTCCACAACAAATAGGTAGAAGATGAAGAACCATAACTGTCTGAAGAGGTTGTGATTGTTCTTACTGAAAAACGTTTTTTAATCTGGAACTGTCTCATCTCACTGAAAAAGCTGTTAATGACCTGTCCACCCTTTGTTACATCACGCCGGTGTTTTCAGTTCTAATGAATCCTCTGTTCAGGTTGAAGATGGGCGGAGCCATAAGGAGATGGCTCTGTGTGGACCTATACTGAGGATTTGAAGAGGAGGGCTCCAACCGAATATGAAAAGAAGTATCTCCAGGTTAAAAGGGAACTTGACATATAGGCTTTCTGGGAAAGGGCTTCCTCCTCTCTTTTTCATTCATATCTTTCCTATCAATCTTTCCTTTATTTTGATCTAACTTCCTCTCGCCGCCTCCTCCTTTTCTCTCCCACCCCCAGATCCTTTCAAGGCCAAGCGTAAGCTTGTTGGATTTGCGATCTCCAAAACACGTTCCCACATCCCTCCACGGCTCAGTCACCTCAGAAGCATGCTCATTATGAGAAAACATAACGAGCTGGGCCTTAACGAGCTTAACGAGCTGGGCCTTAACGAGGTGTCGGTGTCTGTCGTTGCCGTGACGTCTGGTCACACCTCGTCAGGCAGCCATACAGTACAAGGTACCAGACACCAGATGTTCTGTTAGGCTCGTGTTTGTTTTTGTTTTTTTTTACTTGTAATTTACATTTAAATCAATTATATATTTAATTGGAAGAGTGAATTTATTCTTTAACAGTTGTTTTTTGAATTTATTGATTTCACATTACGTGGCATCTGTCTGTTTTTTTTTATTGTAATGTGAAGTATCCAAGCGGCTCGATCAGAATGTTTCTATTGGGTTTCAATGGAAGAAAATAAAAATTAAGTAATTTGCTCTTGTGAGTTATTGCAACTCCAAGGGACTGTTTGCATAGGAGTTTTATGACCTTTAACTTGATCATTACTGCCCATTCACAGATAATTTCATATACATTTCTTATTTTTCTAGGCTGCAACGATGATGCGCTAAATGATTCAAACCAGATTCAAATGTAAGATCTCACAGTCTCAAATATCAAGTCACATGTCAGGTCCAAGTCATAAACCTCTTAACTAAAACGTTCAAGTTAGAAACAATCTTTACTTTACTTTCGTTAAGTCAGTTCAATTCAGTTCAATTCCATTTGGTTGAACTTGATTAGATTCAATTAAATGATCTGTCTCTCCCTTACTGAGAAAATTCTGTATTTGGGGATTGATCAACTCTTTTCTGTGACCTGCATAAAATAGTCCAACGCATACGAAGGTAAAAAGATAATATTCCTCCTGGACTCTAACAAAAGAGACAAAGACTGCAGTAACATGTACCTCCGAGTAACTTGTCAGTCGGTGGCCCTCGGGTGAAACGCAAAGGGTTGTTTCGAGAGCCAGTGTTTGGTTTGTCCGTTCAAGTAAATACATGGAGGTGCAACATGGAGGACGCCATGGAGGGAAGACATTAAGAGCTGATTCAAGCAAACAACAACATCTAGAGCCTTAGTTTCAGGTGAAAACATAGATATGAAGAGTTTAGTCCATTTGCACAAAATATTACTCACTGCCTTTTGTAGTGTTTAGCTCGTTTGGTTATTTTACATGAAAGCCAAAATGACATGAGCTGAAACTGTAACTAATTTAAGATGTCTTAAGATGAAGTTATGCTCTCTATGTTTGACCGGTCAATGTCTCCAGTGGATGATCCTTTAGAAATACCTTAAAACATCAATAAAGCACCATATTTCAGAAGTGCTCCATTTTTGTTTCCTTTATTTCTATATGACAGCAAGTCAAAGAAGTTGGTTGTGTTTAAAACTTTGGTGCCAGCCCAGTCTTTTTGATTATTTGTTTTAGTTTTTTAGTGAATGTTTACTGGAGTAAGACAGACCGTTCTGTCACCGCTGACAAGGCCGCTAGCCTGGCTCCGGCTGAGCCGGTAATCCTCCTGTAAGAGCCGTTAAACCACCACAGCTGCGGCAGGCAAGCTGCCACCTGAAGCCAACTGGACTGTCTCATGATGCCACACACATGGAAACCACACACGCACGCACACACACACACACACACACACACACACACACACGCACACACAGATATACATCATATAGAAAGACAAACAAACACAGGGCTCTTTTCTCTCTGTGCTTCTTAGTGTATATTTGTGTCGTTCACACACACACACACACACACACACACACACACACACACACACACACACACACGCACACGCAGGATCAGCCTCATGATACACGATTGTGTGAGAGAGCGGAAGAAAAATAGAGCCGATCAGAGTTTACGGTTCATATTTCTGGTGTGTTTTATGTGATAAAAAAAGAAAACCATCAGGGAACACACTATCTCACCTAATTGTCTGTGAGTGCGTGCACGTTGGGGTCTGAGCATGTATGCGCATGCGCTTGTGTGTGCATGTGTGCAGTGTAAAGAGACACAGAGAGAGAAAGCAAAATAAAGGGACCGAGGGGTGAGAATGGGGGTGTAAAGGTTTACCTGTTTATTTATTAAATAGTGTCAAACACACACACACACACACACACACACACACACACACACACACACACACACACACACACACACACACTTGGATTCATTCCAAGAGCACCAGCTTGCTATGAATAATAATCAGTGATTGATATTGTTTGAGTGTGTGCGTGTGTGTGTGTGTGTGTGTGAGTGAGAGAGAAGAGAGAGAGAGAGAGAGAGAGAGAGAGAGAGAGAGAGAGAGAGAGAGAGAGAGAGAGAGAGAGAGAGAGAGAGAGAAGGATGGTTACCGCCTCGTGTAATCCCACTCAACAGGAAACATACACTCCTGGGACTGGACATTTTGTCTGGTGTGTGTGTCTGTGTGTCTGTGTGTGTGTGTGTGTGTGTGTGTGTGTTGGTGTGTGACAGCATGTGTGTGCCCTCCCTCTCAGTGAAGTGGGCACACAGAGGGTACTTGTGTTTATGAGTGAAGGCATAAATAAAAGGTTAGGTTTAGCGGAACACACAAACACATAACCTCTGCGTATGGCTCCTTTCATCTTTTTATTTTTGATTGAAGCCAAACCTTTTCTGCTTTGTTTGTCTATTTATTGTAATTACAAACTGTGCAGTGTGCTTTGCTACAAGCCAATTTTAACACTGGGGAGGAACATTATCGAGAACAAATAAAGATTATGAACGCTGAGTATGAACTGGATAGATCTGCAAGCAGCAATAAACAAAACACCGACTCGGTCTGGAGCTAATCTGTATTTTTGTCAATCCAAATTCTTCAAAATGTCTTCTAGTAGACAAGCAATAGTATCGTAGTTCCTTGGTTGAAGTTGTCACCTCGTCTAACATCTCGCAGCAGAGATGAACACACAAACAAACACAGAGGCTGCAGGCGTGCAGGAGAAGAGTTCATCAGTCTTTGTTAGGAGACTTCTGCCAGCATTTGTGTCTTTGATTAGATGAGCGTATTTTCAGAGCTTGTTTGGAGCAAATCGTTAATTAGTTGATTAATGAGCTGGTGAGACGAGATTGGATAAATTGACAGCTGTATAATGTGTGATCATTTTATCAGCCAGCTCGGCGATCGCCCGGGCTGCCGTTTAGTGCAAGATCCGGTTAGCTCGTCAATGAGTCAGTGAATCAGACGATCAGCCAACCGACCAGCAACTCTTCAGGCAGTGTGTTCACCACACTGGTTTACTGAAGGCAACTGGCATCAGATAATTGAAGTAGATTCAGGATTCTACAATCACATTGTTGCCTTTCACTGGTAGGCACTTCATGGTACATTAAAAGCAGTTCAGGTTATAACTTTTAAGTTTTGACAATAATATTTCTGATATTATGTGGGTAGTTGCATTCGGGACATGATACAGAAGACACATGTAAGTAAGACATACAGAGGAAAGCCACGTGCAATCATAGGTTCAATATCATCAACGTGTACAGCCATCTTTTCTGAAACCCTGTGGTGCGATGACTCCTCTGAGCGCGACAATTTCACATACACAACGTGCACTTTGTTGCATTCCTGACGCAGAGTAGCTGCTGACGGTGTGTTTTCACTGTCGTGTTGAACTCTGAGACTATCCGCAGTGCACCGCTGGGCGCGGCAGTGAGCGCCGGGGAAGCTGCTGAAATGGAGGCCAGACGATACATGAGGCAGCATCGATATCAGCTGATAATCAAACAGCAGTTGAATGCGGTAGTTAAATCTTATTCCTTGATGGCTTTTGAGTGTTGGCAGAGATAATAAAACACATTTTCCAACTCCAATTGAAGAACATTAAACATGTTTTGAGTGTGTTTTGTATACAATGGGTACAATGGGCTACTGCAGCAGCAAGATTGGGATCAGCGGTGGGCTTTGGGTCCTGGAAGGACCCTGTCCGGCCCACACTCTGACTGAATAAGAAGAGATTAGTAGCTCATGACAGACTACAGGCGCTTCATCACATTACACTTGTCACTGTTATGGCCAGCGTTGCATGCTGAAGACACGGGGATGTGTATTGAATACTTGAACAGCCACCTCTAATGGTATTAACAATGAATCTGCACTAAAATGACTATCACCAAACCACCGTGTCTCAAACAGAAACATTACAAACACCTACAAAAAGTAACATTTGCATTTTGGAACATAAATCAGAAAAGTCCACCACTCGACATATTGGAAAAATGTGGGCCATCACTAATATTTTTTCCGACAACCTCGTTTTGAACAGCTCCCGTTTGCCGTTTGTGTTCTTTTGAATCCAGCCGGTAAAATTGTCTGTTGGTCCATACGCCCAACTCACTGACTGCATATGTAATTACATTTTGTATGGATAATGGAGCCATGCAAGCACCTGGAATATGATTATGTGTGGGCTATTATCCTGCTGTCCAAATCAATGTAAAAACAACATTACAATTTTGTATTAAATATATATAAATTGTAACGACCTGAGAGTTAAAGAAAATGCAAATTCAGAGATAGCATGATTTAAAAAATATTGAATATCACTTTTTATAGTTTTCAGATAAATAGTAACAGCAGCAATTTAGTGACTCAATTATAATAGAAGAATATCAGCAATGGACATGTACTGTGCGTCCCTAAAAGACTAATAATACACATCATTCAGGACGTCGGAGGGGCCAGCGTCCCCTCTCTCCTTCAGGCATGGGAACATCAGTGTTAAACATTAAAATCCTAGAAAAACCTTAAACCCTCCCTTTAAGGCTCCTACTAGCCCTCCTCCTCCTTTCCCTGCCCTTCTATATCCAGCCTAGTCTCTTTTGCTATTTCTGAGCCAATTAAAGTTGTTCCTCGGCCCGGTTTTCGGATGGCCGAATGAAGTGGATGGCCTTCAGTATAATCCCAGAGAGAGAGGAGGCTAAGGATAAACTCACAGCAGGTCATGGAGGAAAAGAGGGGAAGATTTGTGCGGTATGTCTGGGAGACAAATATAATAGACAAATAAAAAGGAGTCAGTTCTTATAGGAAGGTTGGACCCTCCTATATTGATCATTCATCATTGTATTATTATTATAATCTGCATCTGCCATCAGTTATGAGAGAAAACACGATGAAGTTTAAAGAAATACCAAAATCCATTCTGGAAATATTAAAAGACTAAACTCTGAAAAAGAGTAATTCCTGCAGTGTGAAGCGCCGGTTACAGACTTTACAGAACTGAAGGCATTTTCTTGTGAAGCATGAGAGCTGCTGTCATATGCAGATGTGGTCCACTGCAAAGCTGCCACCTTGTGTTCTGGTTCCCTGAACGACACCAGTCTCTCAACAAAATCATACTTTAGTTGTCGCATTCAGAACCAGAACCAGAACCATTTACTGGGATTTGTTTTCCTACAAGGAATTAATCCTGACGGGAGGTGCAGAACATTTAACAATAAACACAGTGCAAGAAATGGGAGCATGAATATTTACAATTAACTCTACAATACAGTATCAAATTCAAATAAAGTGCACAGACAACAGATAACAGTAATTTACGGTGAACTGTAAGTGGAATGGTAAAGTGGCAAGTGAATTTCCATCAGGATTTAAAACAGACTCATATGAACAATTGCTTTTATTTATATGGTTGCTGATCCAATATTTAAAAAAAAAAGATGTCTATCTGGCAATGATTGAAAAAATGAACCTTGGACTGGTCTCAGGTATCTGGGCATAGTTTAAAAATATCTCTTTGGGGCATGCTACCAAATGTAGTCAAACCGTTCTAGCCAATACACCTTCTTACTCGGCTTATGCATGATATCTTGCTCCCAGTTTCTGTTTTCCTCTTGGTTTTAAGGAGAATATTTGGAGGCAGTAGAGTTCACTCGGGCCTGTCTTCAGAGGGTCTGAGGTCTAGAATCTTCATCAGAAAGGTTGGCCCGCAAAACTGAAATCTTGCAATAGAGTACACAATTTAGTGGTGACAATAGTGTCATCCCTCGAAACGCAGGCTCTGAATCGATACCCAAGCTGTCCTTAGCCAACTATTTGCTGAGACTTTAATACGTTTCTGTCAGCAGCACACTTATTAGCATCAGTCAAGATATTAGAGGCCCATAAAAATATTCGGTTCCCCGGGAGAGACCGACTAAAACACTCCCAGGTGATGATTCTTTAGCCCTCTTTAATATCTTAGATGGAGATGCAATCGATCCACAATTCCGTGCGGAGCGCCGAGGTGAGGATCTTCCCACAGTGAGACCATGATGTGTTATATAAAGCAGATTAATATCGCTGCCGTATTCAGACTTCCAATAATGATTTCTCCATCTAATTGACAAAACCCTCCGCTGTGATATGTTGTGTCGCTACACTGGCGAACACTCTGTGTGTCTTTGTGGTGCGGGTGAGGGTGAAGCATGGCAGCGTGCGTGTGAGGTAGTGACGACAGAAGTCATTCCATGCAATGTCAAACACATCTGCATGTCAATAAGTCAGGTGATGATGGAAAAGCAGACAGAAAAGGACACATAACAGGCTGAGCGTAAATTCGCCACGTGTACATTTTCATAAAAAAGAATACATGCTAACGCTGACTACGTGCGTCAGCGGGTTGTGTGTTTTTGTTGCTTCATCTGCAATTTGCATGTTGGTTCAAGCAGAAGCATGCATGTGAAAAATCATGTTTCGCATTGGGGCTGTTGCAATTTCATGCAAATATGCACATCCTGTTCAACTCAGCATGTGGCCGAATGTGGATGCATCATGTGCACGGTGTTTGTGTACCATGAACAATGCCCACATAAGACACACTTACATGCAGACAAAAGCATAAACAAGGATACAAATGCATGCACCTTCATGTCACAACATATAACAGCTGCTGTACTTGATGAAGCTCTCTGCAATGTCGAAATGATGTATATTATTGGGACACAGAAGCTGTGGTGTGCTAATTTGGCCCAAGACAGCATTTCTTCATATCTCAGACAAACGCAGGAGTAACTGCAAAGATGAGGACTTTATTAAAATAGCATTAAAAAGTGAGCAAGATCAGGAAGTAGTGTCACCTTCTGTAAATAGCCTGGAGTGACTTCAAGCTTGAGTCAACAAACCAGACCCGGGACAGGAAAAGACAGCAAAGGATAGAGTAGATGAGACCAGAGCAGGAGAGGACGTGGCTGTGGTTCCACGCCGTATTAACAAACCGGGTGTGTGTATACACACTCGGTTCTATATGTGGTTGCGCGCTTGTGAATGTACACAACATGAGCAAATGTAAAGTGTGTACTGGACGTGTGTGTTTAGTCAGTGAGTCAATAGCAAGAGTCAAGCTTTATCCCTGTGTAATCCAGGTGTGTGTGTGTGTGCGTGTGTGTGTGTGTGTGTGTGTAGGACACACACTTCATCCCAGTGTAATCCACTGACCCTGACAAACAGAGATGGAAAGGGATATCTCACGTTGGTGTGCGTGCGTTATAAATTCTTAATGAAAACACATTTCCCACTTACTTCTCCTTGTGAGTGTGATTGCAATCAAGGACACGGATCGATGCCGATGTGGGCCAGCAGACTAAACCGTGGGAAAACAGGATTCTCTGCATGCGCTGCAATTTTAATAATTAACACATTCAGAGACTACTAAGAAATAAGACTTGGAAAGTGAAGTTCATCTTGAAAGTCAGCAGGGACGTCTTTTCTGTTTTTTACATCCTTGCTCCTTGCTCATTTGCTTTGTTTTGAATATTTGTATGGAGATTTATGAATACTAATATTTTGTTGTTGCATCAACCCCAATATTGAAAGGTTACTTCCTGTGTAACTACAAAGCGTTTTGTTGTTATAGTTGTTTTATAATGAAGTGATTGTTGGCATCTTCTTGTGGAGGGCAAAGGGCACGTACCATCCTGATCCATGCCACTGCAGACATGTGATTTGAATTTTTTGTATCAGGACATTGCAAATTTCCACGATTATTAAGACGATTCAACACTTTTTCGAGGTAACTTTTGTTAACAAAAGTATATTTCTCTCCAGGGAACTGTAGCTTTGCCGTAGTTCTTCCATCGTGAAGTAACTGGCAGCTTAGAAAGCTACACGTTCAAAGTTTCTTCTACAAACAGTACCTTCTCTACTTCCCTACCACTCCCGTATCTGTCTTTTCCCATGCCATTCATTCATCCATCCTCCTGTCTAGCGGCTTCCATCTGAACCCCTTAGATGGATCCAGCTGTATCCGACTGTCACTCAAATGTGAAATCTCAGAAGCAATTGATCTGATTTTGACAAAACTGGAAGGGCACCGTATTATTGTGCTAAAACTCCAGATGTGAAAAATACTCAAAACACCTGGTGAGGTGCATACAGACACAGGTATATATTTGGATTACACTGTAGTCGACATCTCACAGCTTTGTTGAGTTAACTTTAACACAAACAACTTCTCATCAAAGTAGTCATCAAAAGTAGTCGTCAAAAGTTCATTTTAAGGTTTAAAGATTCGTCCTCAGACAGCACATTTTTGTAAGAAAAATGCACAAAATAAGATATTAGAAGAACCGTCATGTGATACATACAGATTTCAGGTGTTTTGGATGGTAAAACTGCCAAAATGCATCCCACTCATTTAAAAAAAAAAGAAAGAAAAACCATTAACTAATCTCAAGATGTGAGAAAAGAAAACTGTACTGCGGCCTTCACCAACATATTTGAACCAATCAGGCTGTCGCTTTACACTCACACTGAGATCTGCTGTCACTTGTGAGAGCCAGGATTTATTTGGGAGTTAAACTGACAAACTTAGAAGCCAGAAAGGAGACGTGCTACAAACCACACGCACACACACACACACACACACACACGCACACACAGTGCACTCAAAGAACAAAAATCAAGCTGTGGCTGTGAGCGAGTGAACATGGGTTGCCTCGATGAAGCAGGAGCCACCTTCAGCTGAACAATCCCACAGAAAAAGGCCGACGAGACTGACGGGTGGAATTGGAGAAAAATCAAAATGCTCATGGCGTTCAGCCCATGTGGCTCATATTTGTGACTTCAAATATGATTCATCTCGTTCTCATTTCTCTCCCTTTGCTTTGCGTTCTCTTTATTTGGTTCACCTTTTTGTCTCTCCATCTTCACCTGCCTCCAATTGTTTGTTTCGCCGATAAAAATATCCTGCTTGATCTACTTCAAATTAAGGCGTCTTTTTGCTGCATACATGATGAAGATCAAGCGAGACTAGTTGACGACTTAATTTTTGCATGAAGAAAAATATATTTGTGCTAAAGTCAAATTCATTTCATTACGTAAACAAAGAAAAGCTTGTTTTTTAGAATAGACAAGTCTTTCCAACGACTCATCGCATTTTACATTGCCTGCTGAAGTTTATGACTTTAATTTCTCGATTGACAAATTTAGTCACTTAGTGGCATAATGCCACTTATTGATAAAGGAATTATCACATGATCATTGTTTGCTGTGTGGTTTTTACCTCAGAGAATTGGCTAGTATAACGTAAATACATCTTTTTAAAGAAAGAAATGCACAATGTTTTGTGTTTCCAACAAATGCAGGTTAACTTCAAATGAAATGTTTTCATGTGAAGATAAAAAAAAAAATGTTTTTGTTCATATCACAGATTTATTTATGCTCCACAGCTTTTTTACATCCTTTTTCACACAGCTCTCTCTCTCTCTCTCTCTCTCTCTCTCTCTCTCTCTC
>NW_027175992.1:7500-19279 GCF_023055335.1 Clinocottus analis | reverse complement strand
CTACAATAACAAACCCAGGGGCTCGTCCCGTGTGAGCGGGGAGAACGGGAGCGAGCGGCCGGAGCGCCGCTCAAGGAGGGAGGGGGAGGGAGGGAGGGAGGAGGGAAGGAGGGAAGGAGGGAGGGAGGGAGGGAGGGAGAGTCTGCTGCATGCCAGCGGGAGAGAGAGGGCTCAGGAAGAGGTGAGACATCGTGAGAAGAGGAGTGAGAATAAATCATATGAATGTGGCCGTCTGGACACCACAGAGCACTCTGTCTAGTACTACATCGTACATATATATATATATATATATATATATATATATATATATATATATATATATATATATATATATATATATACATACAATCTTTAAGACTCTCGATCTCGGTCCGATGGAATATTAAATAACTGTAAAGCCTCTGATGTGAATCAATAATGAATGTCTGCGTTACGTCAACCCACTGGTCCTCTCCCATCCAGACCAGTGAGCCTGACCCACTGGTCCTCTCCCATCCTGACCAGTGAGCCTGACCCACTGGTCCTCTCCCATCCAGACCAGTGAGCCTGACCCACTGGTCCTCTCCCATCCAGACCAGTGAGCCTGACCCACTGGTCCTCTCCCATCCAGACCAGTGAGCCTGACCCACTGGTCCTCTCCCATCCAGACCAGTGAGCCTGACCCACTGGTCCTCTCCCATCCAGACCAGTGAGCCTGACCCACTGGTCCTCTCCCATCCAGACCAGTGAGCCTGACCCACTGGTCCTCTCCCATCCAGACCAGTGAGCCTGACCCACTGGTCCTCTCCCATCCTGACCAGTAAGCCTGACCCACTGGTCCTCTCCATGCAATTGGACACCAATCACCTCCATGAGTGTCTGAGGGTAAGGACTGCTTTAGAGAGAGAGAGAGAGAGAGAGAGAGAGAGAGAGAGAGAGAGAGAGAGAGAGAGAGAGAGAGAGAGAGAGAAAAGGCTTCAGGAGTGAGAGAAGGGTGGAGAAGGAAAGGTGTTGAAGCTGTCTGGCAGCCATGTTGGGGGAAATGTCAATGTGTTACCTCAGCATGAGAGAGAGGAGGAGGAGAAGAAGAAGAAGAAGATATGAAGGTAGATTTCTGTCTTTTTTACCCGAGCAAATGTCTTTTTTGTAAGTAAATTATCTCCAAATCTTTGCTCTCAATTTAAAAAAAAAAACGCTAAAAAAAAAAAAAAAAAGCTCTCTCAGAACTCAAATTTGCTCGAAAAAAAACGGAAAAAAAGATTTAAAAAAAATGCTCTAAAAAAAAACAAAAAAAAACAACCTCTCAGAATTCAAATTTGCTCAAAAGAAAGTGCTCCAAAAAAAAAAAATCAGAAAAAAAACCTGCGCTCTCAAACCGAAAAGTTAAAGTTGCGTTGTGGACGTAGTGGGCGGGGCCTGCGCTGCTGGATGAGACAGAAGTTTCTATTGGCTCGACTGAGGTAAGATGTCGTCTCACGCAGGCCCCGCCCACTACGTCCACAACGCAACTTGAACTTTTGGGATGGAGAGCGCCGTTTTTTTTAAAGCATTTTTTTTTTAGCAATTTTTTTTTTGGTGTGTGTTTTTTTAAAGCAAATTTGATTTCTGAGAGCGTTTTTTTTTGAGAGGATTTTTTTTTTTTTTGCGAATTTTTTTTTTTAAGGTGGATTTTTAATTTTGAGAGATTTTTGTTTTGAGAGCGTTTTTTTGAATTGAGAGCAAAGATTTGGAGCAAAGAAATTTGCTGGGGTTAAAAAGACACAAATCTACCTTCATAGGCAGAACATGAGAGATGGAGACAGAAGAGAGGAAGAGGAGTGGAGGACAAGAGAGGATGAAGCCAGTGAAGGAGGAGAGAATAATGGATACGAGACGCCGAGCGGCAAACTGGAGTTAATGAAGTGAACAACGTGAAGCGTCTCTGAAGCGTCTCTGAAGCGTCTCTGAAGCGTCTCTGAAGCGTCTCTGAAGCGTCTCTGAAGAACAGAACGAACGATCTTCAGAGACGACGTTCCACGTGAAGAACCTCACGAGCTCATGTCTCAATCTCTAGTTTCTAGTCTTCTTCTATACAGCCTGATGTTCATTTAGTACATCATGGTCTGTTAGAGTCAAACAGACCATAAAGCAGGGGATGCTTCAGGGGGCGGGGCTACACGCTGATTGACAGGTGACGTACAGCCGTCTGCTCGGTCAACCAGCTAACCATCCAGTGAGCCGTTCAGCCACCGAGTCAGTCAACCAGTCGTGAAGCGGCGCGGCGCTCAGAGAACCAGCCCCGTCGCTCCCTCCCTCCTCGCGGGCTGCCAGGCTCATTAGCAGCCTGCCAGCCTTAACCCTGGGCTGAGGCCGCGCCGCGGCGCAGCTACATGCTAGCAGAGCTGCAGCCGCCCCCACGAGAGAGAGAGAAGCCACGGGCACAACTCTAGGCCTGGCCCGCTGATCGGCCATGACAACATCTTTGCAACTAGTTAGAGGAAGAGGAGGCAGGAGGAAGGAGGGAGGAAGGAGGAGGGAGGAGGCAGGAATCAATGCAGGGCGGTGGGGTGCATGTTCGTGTGTGAGGATGCATGCATGCATGGGTGTGCATTGGTCTGTACGTGTGTGTGCGTCTATCGCTGTCGTTCTTTATGCATGTGTGTTTCCATCCGCAGAATGTCGTGTGTGTGTGTGTGTGTGTGTCTCTGTGTGTCTGTGTGTGTCTGTGTGTGTGTGTGTGTCTGGCAATTAGGGAGCAGGCCAGTGACTGGAAGGAGCCAGGGGCAGTTGAAATGCCCCGGGGCCAACCAAGGGAAGGAATATTTTATCAGTCCCCTCACACGCTGTACACACAAACACACACACACACACACACACACACACACACACACACACACACACACACACACACACACACACACACACGAGCAAACAGATAACGACGTTAAAAACTGGGTTAGCTTCCTCGGTGCGCTGCTCTCTCCCGTCGTTAGCATTAGCTAAACACTCGCTCACTCCGGCTTCGATGGCTTTTTGCCTTTTCCGCCACTTTGTGTTTCCTTCCCTCCTTCCTTCCTTCCCTCCTTCCCTCCTTCATTACTTCTGGAGTGTGTGGTTCGGGGCGTCAGCATCGTATTGTCATCTTTTCCAGCGGGCCGCAGTTTTCTTTCTTTGTCAATCAAACGCGGGGTTAAACAGTGGCGAGCGAGCGCTCGACACCCTCGGTCTCCGGCGACGGCGGCGCGCTAACGACGCCTCCTCACCTCCTCGCCTCCTCGTCTCCTCGTCTCCCTGTCTCAAGGCGTACCCTGACATTATCAAGCGGTATCTAGGCTAATCTGTTATGATCTGATTATGAACCATCTCTGGGCGTAAGACGCAGATCGGTGCTACCTGCCCCCCCTCACACACACACACACACACACACACACACACACACACACACACACACACACACACACACACACACCCCACTTCCGTAGCCATTACGAGGTGTCAGCCATTTTTCCGCCCGCCTGGCAAATTACCAGGCGGGCGGATCTCGTCCGCGAGTGAGCGGCGATCGCGTGGAGAATAATGACATTTAAAGCTTTCTAATAATTGGAGTTGAGGAATAACGGGTTATAAATATCAGCTCGCTGCCAGATGTCGTGAAGGAGCCGTGATCGCTCACAGATGGCTGCTCGCTCTGCTGGGGAGGACAGCGAGATGTTTGTGGAAGGTTTTATAGCCCGATGGAGAGGGAATGGAGGCGCTTGACTTCATGACAGTTTATTCTATTTGTGAGAGAGAGAGAGAGAGAGAGAGAGAGAGAGAGAGAGAGAGAGAGAGAGAGAGAGTCTCTTCCTCCATGTGAGTGACCTGGAGCTGATCCTCTCGTGGGCCACTCCTAGAGTTTCACACCCCAGAAAGCTCACATGACCCTGGGTTGGCGGCCCGGACGAGACCCCGGCCTCAGGGACCTGCTATCCTGTTCCACACACACACACACACACACACACACACACACACACACACACACACACACACACACACACACACACGCACACACACACACACACACACACACACACAGACAGAAAACATGCTACATAAAGCGCACACGCGAATGTACGTTCACTAAAGTGCTCTCCTTCTCACTCTTTCTTTCTTTCTCTCTCTCTCACACACACACGCACACACACACACACACACACACACACTTACACAGACTCACACACATGCATCACATTCCCAGAAATCCTCAGAGAGGTAAAGAAGGGCGAGGGAGGGAGGAGGAGGAGAGAAAAAGTGGCGTTTATTGTATTCAGGCCATTCATAAGCTCCAGACTCTGGAAGGGGGGGGGGGGATGAAGGGGGGTAAGGGAGGTAAGGGAGGGGGGTCCCCTTTGCATCGCTCCGGAGGCCCCTCCCACCCCCAAATATTCTGAACATGCAGGAATTCCTTCCCAACACAATTCCCAACTGGGGAGGAGGAGAAGGAGGGGGGGGGCACTTTTTTTTTCAAACGCGGCACCCCAAAAACACACACACACACACACACACACACACACACACACACACACACACACACACACACACACACACCCTCGCTGCCTTCTTTCTTCCACGAGGCAACTGTCCAATAAAGACGACCAAAGTATTCCAAACCAACACACACACACACACACACACACACACACACACACACACACACACACACACACACACACACAGACCGCTCTCTGTGACCAATGCAGTGCCGCCTCCCCTTTTATTCCCGGCAGAGAGAAATCCCCTCCGCCGCTCGGCGCATAATGACATGCGCTGTGGACAAAACAATACTCCGGTCTAGACTTCCCTTCCTGCCTCCGCGGCTCTACTTTCACATCTTTTCGCACACAGAAAAATGTCAGCCGTTCCTCTGCGGCGCGTCTACGCGGTTTAATAAGTAAAACACGCAGCCGGCTCGCCAGGTGAGAGAGAGATAAGTAATTGCTTCCTGTAATCAAAGACAATTCCTTTGCAGTAATTACAGTAAATAACTGGATGCTTTGGCAACAACAGAGCCCGTTACTTTGAGCGCTGACAGGTTTTCGCGGGTCGGCGCTGACAGATTCAATAATGGCGGTAAACACGGCGAGTCGCTTTGTAATTAAAACACGCAATTATTTCATTTGCGGCGACCTGAAAAAAGGAGAGACGAGGAACTCACAACAAAAAGAACAGACGAACGCGTAGCGACGAGTTCGTTAGTTAAAGGTGTTTGCAAAGTGTGTTGTTGCGCTCTGATGACACGCTCTTGTTCGTTGTTTTATCTGAAGACCTCGCATTGGATTCTGGGTAATTGTCAAAGTCCCATTTCTCTCCTTTCAGACGCCAGTGTGTTCAAAACAAACGAGACACATCCTCTTCCTTCAAAGCTACTTCAAGTTTCTTGGCAAAAACAACATTTTACAAGATGACATTTGAACGCATCACAATACAACTCAATGGAAACCTGCGTCAACGTTAGCGCTATTATTTATCCAAGTGGAACCAACAGCTAACACCAAACAGCTAACATCTAACAACTGAAAACCGGCAGCTAACAGCAAACAGCTAACAGCTAACAGCAAACAACTAACAGCTAACACCACTCAGCTAACATCTAACAGCTAACAACTAACAACTGACAGCTAACAACAAACGAGTAACAGCTAACAGCTAATATCTAATAGCTTACAGCTAACACAAACAGCTAACATCTAACACAAACAGCTAACATCAAACAACTAACAGAAAACAGCTAACATCTAACAGCTAATAACTAACAACTAACAGCAAACAGCTAATAACTAACAACTGGCCGCTAACAGCAAACAACTAACAGCTAATATCTAACAGCTTACAGCTAACACAAACGCCACACAGCTAACATCTAACCGTTAACAACTAACGGCTAACAACTAACAACAAACAACTGACAGCTAAGAGCTAACAACTGACAGTTGACAGCTAATATCTAACAGCTAACAGCAGACAACTGACAGCTAACATTTAACAGCTAACATCTAACAAATACACAAACATCTAACAGCTAACAGCTAACACAAACAGCTAACGCGCTCTCATCCTGCAGATTTCCACACAGGCGTGTTGTTCATATTGAAGCTTCATCAGGCGACACAATGGGTTCACTAGTGTTTAACCTCGTGTGTGTAGCACTAGTTTGCACATGCTCAGTAGTGAACAGTAGCGTGTTGTTGTTGTTCCTACGTAGCACAGATGAGCTGATAGCGTAGCATCAGATCCGTGCAGGTCTTTCTGATCCTGGTAGGAATCGTGCTGCCTTTGTTTCCTGACATTTATAAACCCAAAAGATAACCTTTTGTACAACACTGAACATGAGACCTCGGCGTGGATTTTCCCTGTTCTTCTGTTCTGTGTTTTGGCTGAGAGAGAGTGAGAGAGGGAAAAGGGGGATGGGGGGTCAGGCCTGTTGACATAGCCATAGGTGATGGCAAAAATGTCAGTGTAAATGTGACTGCTCTCTCCGTGCCATTTCCCCCGTAAAGGGTCATCACCACGGGCTGCCCGACACGCCGGAAAGAGCCTCGAGCGCGCGGCTCCGACACGACATTAAACTACAGTACGCCTCCACGCCGCTGCCTTTCATTCCCATCAGAGGAGAGAGGGAGAGAGGGAGGGAGAGAGAGAGAGCTAAAATGAAAGTGTAGGGCGAAGAATTCACCCTTTCATGTTGAGCACTTTTGCTGTGTAACTATTGATTTTTCCCCTCTCGCCTTTGTGTTGCCGTTTTCTTTTTCTTTCCTTTTTTTCTGACCTGAAGATAGAAGGCCAGACCCGGTTCAAACGGGACTTGTGAAGGGAAGTCCTCACACACACACACACACACACACACACACACACACACACACACACACACACAGACACACACACTAAATGTTAAGATTGCCTCTTCTTGCCGCTCATTCTCTCTTGGCCTCTCAGACGGCTTCTGACACCTTCGGCTTGCCGAGCTTCGCTCAAACTCGGCGCACAACAAACACACAGAGAGAGAGAGAGAGAGAGAGTGAACGAGAGAGAGAAGAGGGAGAGAGTCAAATGGACTGTGGAAGAGGGGAGAGAAGGGGGGAGGACAAGGACTATAACAAAAGCTGAGAGCACTTAACAGCACAATGGCACGGCGGCCCTTTTCCAAAAGTCAGCCCGATGTGCTGAAGGGCGTTCAAAAAGTCCTTGGAAACAAAGAGAGAGGGAGCCGTCGGCTCGACGAAAGGAAAAAACATCCCATTTAAACTCCGAACATCACGTTCACGCCGCTGACAGACACCCAAAATATACACTTTCCCTCACACGGAAACCCTAAACGCACCACCTGAACAGCTAATGCGTCACAAAAACAACATTGCATCCTTCAGATGGATCGTATATGAATATTAGCAGAGGAGACGGCTAAGCTAGTCCTCTGTTAGCTTAGTAAAGGAGACTGCTAAGCGTCCTCACTAGGACGCTAGTCCTCCGTTAGCTTAGCGGAGGAGACAACATCCTCACTAGGACGTTAGTCCTCCGTTAGCTTAGCGGAGGAGACGACTAAGTTTTGAACAAACTCAAATTAGGAGCGAGTGCATCATGTGATCGCGCCCCTCGCGTTGGGGGAGTTGAACCCATCGGCCCGCTCGTTCCCTCTTGAGCTCTCGCTCCTCTCCACGTGGCGACTATCTCCGATGACGCAGACGCCGATAAACGCTTTTTAATACACCGGGATCGTCCTCCACTCGTGCTAAGCTATCGACTGCAGGACTCAGATAAAGCAGGCGCGCTAACCCTGCGGTGGCGCGGCTAATAATAGCGCGCGAGCTCCCGGAGCGAGGTGTGTTTTTTCTTGTCTTTTCCTTTTTGAATAACAGGAGGGTTTTAAGTCTGGCGGCCTGCGCCCACACGCCCGGCGACTGGGTAAACAGGATAAGTCACTATCAGCAGCAACCTACTCGCTCCTCGCTGTTCTCGGGATGATTCCCAGCGAGTAAACGAGTCGTCACGGGCTCCTTCGTATCAGCACCGAAGCCCCGCCCCCTTGTTTGGCTTAAATTAACCGCGAGGATTCTCCACGCCGCGTCCTCGGCTTCCTGTCCCGCGTGTCAGCGCGTCCTGGACGGGGGATTTGTAGTCCTATCAGCCCCGATAAGGCCCGCGAGACACAGGAAGAGGAAGTGAGTGGGCTTTTTCTTGCTTGTTTTTTACAGCAAGGCCCTATTTCCTGTGGAGGTCGTGCCCATGTGGACGGCAGTGATATGCCCTCGACTCCTCCCCCGACGCCGGCGCTCCCGAACCGCACGGTCCCGACCGAGTCGCTTCCTGGAGGAGGCGGTTCTCTCTGGGGGGCGACTTCCTGTAGGAGTACGACCCCGCCGCCTGAAGAGGAACAACTGTGTGTGTGTGTGTGTGTGTGTGTGTGTTAACACTCTTTACTCCACAAAGGTTATCACCGGTGAGGATCTCAGCCCCCTGGTGCCTGCTCATCTCTTTGAGTTTCACTGGCTCGGACGCGTGAAGGGACGCTCTGGTTACAGCCAGTGTGTGTGTGTGTGTGTGTGAATGTGTGTGTGCAGCGAGTGCTTGTGTCGCTCTGCAAACACGCAAAGTAAACGACTCTCTGTCATATCATCAGTTTGTAAAGGGGGGGTTAGCTGTAGGGTCAAGCGCTGGCCCAGTTGTCCCAGTTGGACCAGTCTCTCCACCTGCAGCCTCCCAGTTCACCTGATGTTCTCTCTGAAACACCTGCGTGCGTGTGTGTGTGTGTGTGTGTGTGTGTGTGTGTGTGTGTGTGTGTGTGTGTGTAATATTTAAGTAGCATCGACCCACATTGAAGAGATTTAAAAAATAAATAAATAATCCACGGGGAACGCTTTAGTTTCTGAACCAAACATGGCGCCGATGCTGTTTCACTGGCAAGAAAATACTCATGTTCTTTTGCTAGGGGGGAGGAGGAAGGGAAGAAGAAGAAGAAGAAGAAGAAGAAGAAGAAGAAGAAGAAGAAGAAGAAGAAGAAGAAGAAGGAGAAGAAGAAGAAGAAGAAGGAGAAGAAGAAGAAGAAGAAGAAGAAGAAGAAGAAGAAGAAGAAGAAGAAGAAGAAGAAGAAGAAGCTCCCTGCATAACGCCCTGAGACAGGGAGGTCTAAAACTGTGTCCATAAATTGAATTATTTCAATTTGAGGGCTTGAGAGTGAGCGAATAATGGAGGCTGTGTGAGTGTGTGAGTGTGTGTGTCTTCTTCTTCTCCTTCTTCTTCTTCACGGGCTCTCGCTTGTTTACGGCGGCGGCGGTAAGACGCGGCGCTCTGTTGTAGCAGAGGGATTACAGTAATAACGGAGCAGCAGTGAGTCAGCGTGTTGGCACTTCCTGTTCCTTCTCAATATGAATATGTTTCTGGTTATGAGCTCCGTGTTCAACACCAGCTGACGAGGGTCCAACGCTCAGTCCTCTGATTTAAAACAGGACAGTGAACGCCTCTCTAGTGAGTTAAGAGCCTGAAGGAGACGACTGAGCGTCTTTACAAGGACGCTAGTCCTCCGTTAGCTTAGCGGAAAAGAAAACTAAGCATCCTCACTAGCACATTAGTCCTCCGTTAGCTTAGCGGAGGTGACGACTAAGCGTCCTCACTAGCACACTAGTCCTCCGTTAGCTTAGCGGAGGTGACGACTAAGCGTCCTCACTAGCACACTAGTCCTCCGTTAGCTTAGCGGAGGCGAAAACTAAGCATCCTCACTAGCACACTAGTCCTCCGTTAGCTTAGCGGAGGTGACGACTAAGCGTCCTCACTAGCACACTAGTCCTCCGTTAGCTTCGCAGAGGTGACGACTAAGCATCCTCAGTAGCACACTAGTCCTCCGTTAGCTTAGCGGAGGAGAAAACTAAGCATCCTCACTAGCACACTAGTCCTCCGTTAGCTTAGCGGAGGAGAAAACTAAGCATCCTCACTAGCACACTAGTCCTCCGTTAGCTTAGCGGAGGCGTTGTGAGGTCATGTGACCGTAGCGTAGCTCCTTCATAGCCGACCTTTAACTCCTTACTTCCTACTTTTCAACATGGCGGTGAATGACAACGTGCACGGATCACAAACAAGATCATCTTCCGCGGGAATCCAGAGAAACAAACGGAGGGATCCCATTGGCTGCTCGCTGAAAAGCGCTTAACTTCCTGTTTGGCCTGCGAAGTGACATCATCGCCACTGCTCTCTTAAAGGCGCAGCGACGGCCGATTTACTCTACGGGATGACACGCGAACGAACGTGATGAAACGAAGACATGAACGCTGAAACAACGGATACGTGTGTGTGTGTGTGTGTGTGTGTGTGTGTGTGTGTGTATGTGTGTGTGTGTGTGTGTGTGTGTGTGTGTGTGTACATATCCCTGACTCAATATATTGGGCCGGGGGGCCATATGGCAAACTGGCAGCAGGCTAGTTATCCTTATCCTCTTTGGAGGCTAAAATTAGCTCTCTGCTGTTTGCAGCGTTAAGCCGGACTCCGACACTCTGATGGGGCTAATAATAAAGAGATGGTGTGTCTCTCCATCCTTTATTCCCTCGCTCCCTCCCTCTAATCTGACCTCCAGCACTGTGGATGCAGCCAGGTTCCCCTGTAAGCCGCCGCGTGGCGGGGAGAGAGCAGGACCCCCTCGGCTAGCTTAGCGGCGCGGGATGACGCGGCTAATCTCTTTATCAAAAGCTTAAATAAACGTCGGTGCTCCCTGCATGTATGTGTGTGTGTGTTGATTATTTATTTGTGTGTGTGTTGATTATTTATGTGTGTGTGTGTGTGTGTGTGTGTGTGTGTGTGTGTGTGTGTGTGTGTTCTTGTGTGTGCCAAGGGACCAAACAATCTCTCTCTCTTTGATATCCGCCTGAAAACAAACTGCCGGCTCAGAGGTGATCCTCCAGCCGCCGATCAGACAAGTTAACATCTATCTGATCAGAGGAGGAGGAAGAGGAGGAGGAGGAGGAGGAGGAGGAGGAGGAGGAGGAGAGAAGGAAGTGGAAGAGGAGGAAGAAGAGGAGGAGGAAGAGCAAGAGGAGGAGGAGGAAGAAGAAGAAGAAGAAGAGGAAGAGGAGGAGGGGGTAGAGTTTGAGGTTGTTTTATCGGCCAGATGTAATGTGTTGTGACACGTCAGTGATGAGTCTCTGTGATTCTCTGAGCGTGTGTGTGTGTGTGTGTGTGTGTGTGTGTGTGTGTGTGTGTGTGTGTGTGTGTGTGTGTGTGCGTGTGTGTGATTTCAGGCGGTTTTGGAGCTGAATCAGAATCAGACGCTCAGAATGGAGACAAATTTGGAAAGTCGTCCAAATTAACGGCGTGACGAGTTTCTCAACGCGATGAAATGACTTCTTCTTCTTCTTCTTCTTCTTCTTCTTCTTCTTCTTCTTCTTCTTCTCCTCCTTCTACTTCTCCTTCTCCTTCTCGTTCTTCTACTCCTTCTCCTCCTCTCCCTCCTCTCCCTCCTCCTCCTCCCTCAGTGAACACAGTAATTAGACGTGAGGTTTTCTCTCCAGTGGAAGAAGAGCTTCCTGTAAACAGACGGCGAGGACGTGTCTCCATCATTAGAGCGCCGCAATTACAACACGGAGCTAAAGATACACTCGCCCTCCTCTCTCTCTCTCTCTCTCTCTCTCTCTCTCTCTCTCTCTCTCTCTCCCTCTCCCTCTCCCTCTCCCTCTCTCTCTCTCTCTCCCTCTCTCTTCTTAAAGGACAGTCTGGAGAAACGAGGCTGGAGTGCAACACGTGACACCGACGCCTTCGTCTGACAGGAGAGCGTCCTGTGTGTGTATATGTGTGTATGTGTGTG
>NW_027175991.1:0-19304 GCF_023055335.1 Clinocottus analis | reverse complement strand
AAGGAAATATTGTGCAGACATTCACACAAATGTGCACATTAGCAGAAGGGGAGCATACTAACATGCTGAATAAAGATGGTAAGCATACTTCTGGTAAATATCAGAACATTAGGATTAGCAGTATATTAGCATTTTGTTTAAGCAGAGCTGTGATGTCAGTGCGTCTTTATTCGACTGACATGAACCTATTTCAGGTGTTGTATTGAAACTTTGCTTTGAGTGAAGATGAATAGTTAACAGAGCTCAGCAGATTTCATAGAGATGTTTTTTTCTTCTTTGAGACAGAAAAGGAAATGATTTATCTCAAAATGTCATGGGTTGTTATTTCTAAATATTCCACCATGCAAGTACAAGTACAGCGAGGCCCACTACATCTGTATGTTGGGCATGAGGTCACAACTCAGAACTAAACCATCCAACCTGTCAGGTATCACATTAAATGTGTATAACAGTGTGTCTGAGCCTAATTCATTTCATTAAGCTTTATTTTAGCAGATTTACAATGTCATAATAGAAGCCAGAATTGCAACAGCAACTCAATGAGTATGGGCCTGCCTGAAACCATCCATTACTCCCTCTGTCACATGACATTTCAGGCTTTCAGGGACAGTCGGGACAAATCTTCCCGTTGCCACTTTAATTTGCTGACTGAAGCTTAATGTTTAAAAAGGTCAAAGACATGTCAGTCGCTTCCATGACCTGTCAAGAAGAAGAAAAAACGTATGACCCCTGTGACCTTACCTTGATGTTCCCTGACCCCACCTGTTGCTCCAAACTCTGCCGGTTCTGTGTGCTACGTCAGCATTAACAGGGCAGGTGATTAAAACAGCTCACATAAGACAGCAGAGTCCTATTCACAGTAACTTAATCACTTTCATGAATGCAAAATTAGCATCTTGGATTCAAGCAAATTCAAGCTTTACTGGCGATTGTTCCTGCTGGACGGTTGAAGCGCCGGCAGAGAGAGTAACAGCATTTTTATGACCGTCGACAACCATCAAGAGAGTCATCTAGCCGCCACTCTGTCTGACCGTCTAGCTGTAGCACATCCATACTCTGTCTGTGGTGGGACTTTCTACGATTTATCATCACCAGACAGAAATAATGATCAAAAAAAGATTTTATAGGAAATTATTGAGGCCATATAATAAAATTAAAGGACTGAGAAATGGCTCATTTGTAAGCCGTCATATTGGATCAGTAAGAAGTAAATGGCACCATCTCTGCTGCAGCTTCAGTGGCTCAGTTAGCATTTAGCAAGTCTGAACAAGTTTAGGAGTCGATGCGGTTACGGACCCCAAACAAATGATCAGATTATAGTCCAATTAAATGTATGATTTAAAGATAATGTTGTGTAGACAACAACACACATAACATGATTGTTGGCTGCTTTGCGTCACAATTGTTGCTGCAACTGAACCATTGTTGTTGTTATCAGTCCTGTGCTTCTCACGATGAGTGATGTTAAAAGAAAAAGAAGATCAACAGTGAGAACAATGAAGAGACTTGAGTGTCAGATTGAGGTTAACAAGCAAATAATGTCAGTCACAATCAAAATATGAAGAAGCCTTTCTTGGATTGTCAATGTGCCCTCACCCTTTCATTGTTTAACTTGCAATATTTCAGTCCTGGGTTTAAAGGATAGGAATTTACAGGGAAAGTACATGAATTGGAGCGACTTTAAAACACGCTTAACATTTTTTTATTTATTACCTAAAATTCACAATTGATGTGACAAGTAATATAAAGAGAGTATTCAGGGCCTAATCCTAAAAAGATGAGGCTTGTATTGGAAAAGCAAACGGAAAATACATTCCATGTCAGAAATAAATACAAATCAATAAATGCAATCATGCCCAACGCATATATTTCCTTCTCCCTTTTATTCTTGTGACAAGCACCTTCTTCACTCTCTGCTCCGTCAGCTTCATTCATCACCAGCCTCCCACTTCCCCTCCCATCTGCTCATCGGGGGGGCGGGTTCAGCTGCAGTTCGTCGTTGGCACTGAAGTATTTAGATACTTTTCTTCTACATCTGTTAGCAGTGATTTGTAGCCTATTAGATTGAAGTGCTTGGGGTCTGGACACACATGCACGCATACAAACACAATTGGCAGAAAGTCAACGGATAATGATTTCTTTGTTTACTGCCAGCGGCGCACGCACAGGGACTTAGGGGTGAAAGGAAGAAGCAACGCGAAGAACTGATTTAAAAAGAAAGAATATAAATTAAGATGGATGCAAGAAACAAGAACTCCTGGAGGCTTGATATGAGAGTTGTACCGATACCAGTATCGGTAATGTCTCATGTTAGGCTGGATCGGGTATCAGCGAGTATGTCATTCTGTGCACCGATCCACTATCACCTTATCATTTACCAGCTCATTGAGACAGCTGGAACAACAACATGTGTCACTCGCTATCTGATGTCTGATTAGCTCCTTAGCTACTTCCTTCATTAGCTCCGGGGAAAAGAACTATCGATTTATTATGATTGTATTCAAATAATTGTTATTTATTCCTTTCCATTTATTTTTTAAAAGTTATTTTTCAGTTATGACTGACTGTCAAACTAGTTGATAAAATAAAGTTATACGGCATTCAACAGTGATAGCAATCACATCACACTCATACTTTTTTTTTTTTTTTACCATATTGTATCAGTTCGATACTCAGTATTGGCTAATATCTGAACATGTTCAGGTATCAATATCAGTATCGGGAAGGAAAAAAGGGGTATCAAAACCTCTCTACTTGATATGCATGTTGACTGTCTCTTCTTTCTGATTTAGCTTCCAGATATGCAAGAAAACATACAAGCATGAACAGAAAAACCGCAGCAGCACACTGAGCCACAGTGCAAATGTTCATACAAGGACACACACAAAAGAGTGCTGCACAGCTGAGCTGATACAGCGATAAACGCTTCACAGTTTGTCCTTGAAGTCTCTTCTGAAGAAAGAGTCATCCGTGACTGTCTGTGGGCCGAGCATACACTAATACTGATAAAACACACCGCTCCATGGTGTGCAAACTTGTTTCAAACCAAAGTGGGTCAGGCTTTGTGAGCTTTACACAGGGAAAATAATCATGAGTCTGTTTTACATTCTGTTGAGAAGGTGAAGACTCTGCGGTTGTACAATAAATCCAAATAAATTAAGTGTGTGCCCTTTGTACTTTACCTTCGAGGAGGGCTAATTTTCTTCTTGAAAATGATCCTCTAAAAGTCTCCATGGATGGGATGAAATGGTTCGATGCACATTAAGAATCAGACTATGGGGGATACGTGTAGTTTTCTATAGGAATGACTAAGTTTGTGCTTTACAAAAAGAGATGCTGTAAGGTCACAGATGATGAACGTGGGTTCAATTTTCCAATGCAGAAGAGGAGAGTGGAGGACTATTTGAGACACGGGGCGAAGACGAGACAAGGAGAAACGAAAAAGAAAGGCAAGATGGGAGTCAAGGGAGAGATTAGAGGAAGAGGAACCGAGAAGGCATCATATGTGAGGAGAAAGGGAAGCAGACAGCAAAGCAAAGGGATGAGGATGTGGAGGAAGAGACAGGGAGACCCGGGGGAAGTATCAATGAGGCTATCGATCTGTCCATCCAGAGCACGTCTGCCATCCTGTCACTGCCTTCCCTCATCTATTCGCATCATCAACATGGGATGGATTTTCTTGCTGAAGCGCTTCAGCATTTGCATGAGAGTGATCAGGATGGATCAAAGAGGAGGAGAGGAGGAGGAGTCTAACAGTCTACAGTCTAACTGAGGACTAGTATAGAAACACAGCCCCATTAAGGATTTTTCTACATTGTTTGCACTGGTGGTGTGTGCTTTTCAGTAGTTACATTGGAACGTTTGTCTGTCAAAGTGAGGAGTTAAAACTAAACAGGACATGGTCATAATATTCTATAAAATTGCTTTATTTGCTTTAAAACAAGGGTAAATTTGTGAAAGTGTTGCATATTTTGTATGAGATTCTCTAGCAAAGAGATATTACAATATTACATTTTACTTTTATGAAAGATGTAAAGCTGCTGCAGAAGGCAAGGCGTTTGGGAAAAATTATTGCAAGATAAAATTGTTAATCATATCATATCGTCCCTTCATATCCAGCTGCTGTAATAACAAAAAGAGTAGATACTATTGCTGGAATATTAAATTCATAATCAATTTCTCAATTGATTATTTGAGAAAATGTATCACAGTATGTTTATTGCAGTGGTGGGCTGTCACGGCCAGCTAGGCCATCTCTGCTAGCCTAAACAGAATCACAAAGCTATATAGCTATTTTATAATTAAAAGTTATATATATTTTATAATGTAAATGTTTTTTTTTTCACAAATACACGTGCATGTATTATAATTATTTTCCATATTAGCTTATGTTCTCATTGAGCAGCTCCTGTCTCCTGTCTGTCCCTCATGGCTTGCTGTCTGCTGGCTGTTCAGACCAGCGAGCTGTCGCTGGCCTAGAACGCTGCTGTAACGCTCTTTCTCCATCAGATCTCCCCTCTGTCTCTCTGTATGTCTCTCTCTCTCTCTCTCTAAAGCATGATTGGTCATAGGAGTGTGATCACCTGGTATGTGATGCTCTACTACCTCTGCTTTGCACATGTTGTTGAAGTTGGCAAGCCCAACCGTTAGCAGAAGTCGTCGTTAGCACTTGGCAACATGGCATTGTTATTACAAGCCATTTCAAATCAATTGCAATCTTGAGCAGACAATTTAGAGAACCACGTTGATAAGGACATTCCTCAGTTTCACTGGATAAAAGGGGCCACATCCCGCAGCAGGTCTGCCAGCATTTTTCCGCCGACGAGCAGAAGATGATTATGACTACATATGATGCATTTAAGCCCATAATGATGGCAAAGTCTAATGGTGCTTTCACATTCAAAGCGTGGCGAATAGTCACAACACTTCCTGTGAATGCAGCTTAACGCCGCTGGTCGGGCTGGAAATTCACATTGCAAAATATCAGTAAATGTGTCAGTGTTGGGAAAATGTACGGCTAATTTTAAGTGCCTCATCACCCACATCAATCAGATTATATTTATTTATTCAAATATGTCTGCTGGCAGTAGTATACAAATTAATATATACGCAACGGACTCAGAGACATGTAATGTTAACCTGGTATGTTAAAAGTGTTGTTGTGTTTACCGAAATAGGTGTTCTACCTAAGATGACTGGTTATTGTAATTACTGGGTTCAGGAGGTCAGTGAATGTCGCATGAGCTGTGAAGCCTGTCAGTCCTCCTAGCTATCTATGCCTGTGATTGGCTGAGCAAGTGAGGTGGGGGGTTTTGTGTGTGTGTGTGTGTGTGTGTGTGCGTGCGTGCGTGGTCTGCATAGCTTACTGTTAGCTCGTGAGCTAACAACTCGCGAGCTAAAAGCTACAGATTGTAGCTAGAGACTATTCGCTGAGGACTCTGTTGGTGCATCTCACCCTGTTTGTGAGACATGCGCGATGGAACAAAATAGCTGTCCAATATTTGATTGACAAGTCTATACAGTCAAGCTGTGTTGAACTTGTGGGGTGTGAAAATGCTAACATGCTTTACCGTCAGCCATTGATTGATTCATCCTGAGGGGACAATGCATATTCTTATCATTTTATGGCAATCCATCCAATATTTGTTAGCTTTAGTCTGGACTAAAGTATTGAACAAACCAAGAGGCTAAAACTAACCTGATAGTTGATTCTACTTCAATAGTGCCCACACCAATAATACACTTACTAAAATCAGGAGAAGAAAGTTCACAGTTAACTCTGTACTATCCAAACCTGAGGCCACACCACCTAAAGTAGTCATCATGCTACCCAACAACAGACCATCTCAAATCTCAAATCACACACCAGCACACTCATCCATCTCACTCTGCTCATCTGTTTCCATTTCTCATTAATCCCAAATCTCCTCTCCGCTCTCCCGAAACAATCTCTTAAATTCTAAATAGCCAAAGTAACTGGAGATTACACCATTTACCAAACAAAGACGCATTGTGACTCTCTGACATTCACAGCTCCAAACAAAGCATGCGAGACAAGAGAGCCACAGAGAGGGGAGGAGAGAGGAAAAAATGTCAGTAAAAGCTGACAATTTGATTCTTGTCCACTTCATCAGCTGATGAAGCTCATTAGCTCAAAGTCATTAAGCTTACTCAGCAAGATAAATTGCCTGTAATAATAAATACTGTAATATCAAAGGGAGAACACTTACGTCAATAAGTCTAGCTTCTGTCCTGTCAGATGGAATAAGTGCTGCAATTGAGCCAACAAACAATCAAATCTGTTCAGCTAAGGCATTTGTTAAGACTTAAAAAAAAAATGCTCTTCCTTATTGGTGTTGTGTGGCTGCGTGCATTTAGGCGATGCAACTGGCAGATCAAAGAGAGAGAGAACAGTGTTTTGGGACTGTGGGTCCATGGCTTGTGAAAGGAGGTTAGCTGGTTGGAGTCTGACTTGGGGCTGAAAACCTGCTGACAGCACTGTTAAGCTAGCTGCTGACTCCAGACCTCTATTTGTGTGGTCTGTCCCACCTGCTCAGTGGTGGAGCTCAAAAACATGCATTTTTACACATACAAACTCATAAAGATGCGCACACACACGCTCAACTTCAACTTTTTAAAGACTCTCACCAGATGGACAGATGCAATAGATGTCATGTGTACAGAATGACCAACCGAACAGAGTTACAGCACATTCAAATCAATATGACAGAAATTATTCACATAATGAGAAGTAGACATGGACCACGATCCAGAAATCCACAATCCATATCAGCGGAAGGAGGTGGAAAGGAGGGGCATCAGCAGGGCCGCCATGGCAGCAGGTAGGAGGCAGTACCGGCTGCAGACAGCCATGATCAATGGAAACTTGAGGCAAGGAGGCACCGGGGCTCCCGCAAAGAAGTAGAGTTATTAATGTACATTGGAGAGACAAGAATTCATCCAGAAGGAGAAAGAGAATTGAGAGAAGTGAGAGGAGCTCATTGTATCCTAAGACGTCCCCCAGCAGTCAAGGCCTATAGCAGCATATCTAGGGGTTGGACCAGGGCTAACCTGAGCCAGCCCTATAACTATAAGCGTTGTCAAAGAGGAATGTCATAAGTCTACTCTTAACCGTGACCGTGTTTGTCCCCCAGACCAAAGCTGGTTCCACAGAATAGGAGCTTGATAACTGAAGGCTCTGGCCCCCATCCTACATGTTGAGACTCTAGGAACGACAAGTAACCCTGCATTCAATGAGTGCAGCTCTATAGTGGGGGTAATATGGCACTGTAAGCTCCTTAGGATATGATGGTGCATCACCAGTTAAGGCTTTATCGGTGAGGAAAATGATTTTATATGTAATTCTTGATCTTACAGGAAGCCAGTGCAGAACAGCTAATACAGGATAAATGTGATCTATCTTCCTAGTCTTCGTTAGTACACGAGCTGCAGCACTCTGAATCAACTGGAGAGACTCAAGAGACTTACCGGAGCAGCCTGATAACAGGGAGTTACAGTAATCCAGTCTTGAAGTAACAAATGTGTGAATCAACGTATCTGCGTTGCTTTGAGAAAAGATTTGCCTGTTTTTTTAAATGTTCCATACATGAAAAAAGGCAGTTCTTAAGATTTGTTTTACGTGGGAGTTAACGCACAAGGCCTGATCAAAGATAACTGAGATTCCTTTCGGTGGTGCTGGATGCCAGAGCAATGCCATCCAGAGAAACCATACCATCAGATAATTGATTTCTGAGGTGTTCAAGTAAAACAACTTCAGCCTTGTCCGAGTTCAGCAACAGGAAATTGCAGGTCATCCGGGTTTTTATGTCTTTAAGATAAGCTTGAAGTTTAGCGACTTGCTAGATTTCATCTGGCTTCATCAACAGATATAGTTGAGTATCATCGGCATAGCAATGAAAGTTTATGGAATGTTTTCCGATAATATTGCCTAAAGGAGCATATATGAGATTAATAAAATTGGTCCAAGCACAGAACCTTGTAGAACTCCATGACAAACGGTGGTGGTCCTCAAGGCGATCTGCCCAAGATGCATAATGTAAATACCACATGGGTTGACAGTGATACTCAACTTGCTTTTGTAAGAGGCCAGTTATTACCTTCTGCGATTTCGGAACATTTTGGGGCCGGATCTCCAGTCTATTTTGAGGCGATTGTAAAGGCCCTCAAACCCATTATTCATATTAAAAGAAAAAAATCCCATTGTGAATCAATTCATTTTTACTGTGAAAAATACACTCTGACTCACCTGGCACGTATTGTGTAAGTAGTAGTGCAGTATCACTGCCATGTACCAAATGTCATGTATCCGAGTCTGGGTTTGTGGTATTTTGAAATGACATGTGAACTGATTGTTTCTCATTGGACTTACATCATTGTGCCATCAACTTTGATGCTTGTGAAGTCACAGCTCAGTTTCTATTTCAGTGAAGCTATCATTGATTCAATTGTACTGGTTCCCTCTTGTCTGAGTACTGGCAATTATTAAATGATTAATTATACAATTTGGTGTGGGTGGAATCCACACAAGGAAACACATAAATCCAAGATAATAATACAAAAAATAATGAATATGAGATGTTTGTGAGAAGAGAATGGAAGCGGATGCAAGTGTTTGTCCATATGTGTGATTGTAAGGAGGCGTTAATGTGCACTGAATATACAGAAGCATGTTTGTGTGTGTAGGTGTGTGGCAGCTTCTTACCTTGGCAGGTGAAACAGAGAACATGGAAGTGTGTGTTTTTGACGCGCACCACCTCCCCACGACACACCTCCCCACAGCGCTCACACACAATGGGTGAATTTCCACGGCTGGAGAGAGGAGAGCTGCTGTTGTTGTTTCCTCCATAAAGGCCCGACTGGTACTGAACTGAGGAGAGGATCAGAAAGATGTCACGAATTGTTATTTTGAAGCCCTTTCTTCTGTCGTCCTTTCAACTGAATTCAAAAGTCCTAAATGATCGTGATGGGAAAAAAAGATAAATTATGTGATGCATTTGTTTTCTCAATCAAAAGTCTTGTTATAGGAACGTTTAATAGCTAAACACACACTTTAATGCAAAATGAATCTGGAAACAACTGCTCAGGTTTATCTTGAAGATAAAGTATAAACAAATCAGGTCCTCAAGTCGACTCATTCTCAAACATCTGCACAGATGCTTGTTTGTTGTCCCTTTAAAAAACAAAGACACTTATATATGTACTGCCACACAAACGCAATGGAAAACAATCCTGGTGAATCAATGAGACAAAAACACCCAAAAACATACACAATGTCAAACATAAACATGATAACACAATCGAGTAAAGGTTTAAGGGAGACGGAGAAGGCTTAGTGGTTGACTTTGTAAATAGTAGTGGCTCCTGGAAAGTCTGGTCCTCTGCCAGAAGATCAGCCCGACTTACAACCTTTCATTATGAAGGAAGCAGCTTATGGGGCAGGTGTAGAGGAAGACCTGAGGAAGACCTGCTGGTGGCCTTCAGTCACTTATAGTTGTCAGGAGGAAATATATAATTATTGATTTTCTACTATAACTAAGCTTTTCAGATTTGCAGTACTGTAGTAAACTGTCAAAGGTTTTTGTACTTCATTATGTCTACACTTATACAAATAGCTTCTCCATTTACTTTTACTGTGTTCAACACTTTCTTTCTTTTTTCTACAATCACAGTGCATTCTTGCAACTTGTGCACATGACAATACAGCTTTGAATATTGAATCTTAAAACCCACATCGAGAAGATGACACACACACACACACACACACACACACACACACACACACACACACATGGGGCTGTTTTGGGCTCTTTTGTCTTTGCTTATGAAACTGGACAAATCCCTTTTAGAAAAACAAAAAAACAAGTAATTTATCTACACTGTCTGAAACACACACACACACACACACACACACACACACACACACACACACACACACACACACACACACACGTGTCATAGCAAGATAGTTGTGAATAGATTTCACTGACTGGCAGCATCTTTGATCAATATTGATTCAGATTTCCTGTAACAATCAACTGACCTCTATCCAATGTGTAACAATCTAAGTGATGATGTCACTGTATTCCACCCAATTACATTACATTACAGTTAATACTGCTGCTTGCAAGAGTGTTACGCAATCACAGCAAACACACAACATACCGGCAGGTTAAGCTGGTGACAGCAGGAGAACAACAGAGTTGTGGATCTATAAATGTGTTCAGGATAGAGAGAGAGAGGGATGGGAGAGAGAAAAGGTAAAACTGGGACAAAAATGTTTCCTAACAAATTGACCAGTATGTGTTCTTCAGTGTGTGTGTGTGTGCGTGTGTGCGCATGTGTGTGCGCATGTGTGTGTGTGTGTGTGTGTGTGTGTGTGTGTGTGTGTTTGCGCATCACAAAAGCTGGCATTCGCTCTGTAGCCAGATGGCAGCACAAGGACTGGAACCACAGACATAGAAAGCCACCTGTGTGTGTGTGTGTGTGTGTGTGTGTGTGTGTGTGTGTGTGTGTGTGTGTGTGTGTGTGTGTGTGTGTGTGTGTGTGTGTGTAATTGAAAGAGAGAGAGTCTGAATGTGTTCATTTTTGTGTGTTCATGATTATTAGATTAAATGTTGTATGTTCTAGTTAACAGTATGTAATTGATGATGGTAACAACACGTTCATAGACTATGCATATACTTATGTGCATGTGTGTGTGTGTGTGTGTGTGTGTGTGTGTGTGTGTGTGTGTGTGTGTGTGTGTGTGTGTGTGTGTGTGTGTGTGCGCTGTGCATTTTCTAAACACATACACCAACAGCCAGGTGAATGTTCTAAACACACAACCTCTAACTCTTGTATGTGTTTACTCATGATCCCTCACACAAAAAAAGAATTGTCATTTGCCTAATATTATTAATATTTGCCTGCAGCGAGTGGCATCAAAGTCTACTCTGTTTGACAAGACATATTTATTCTGACTCTTGACATTTTGGCTAAACAGTTGCAATAAAACACATGAAGGTCTCCCTTAGTATGAATCAAACCACTCTGCTGAAAGGGAATCCTCTTCTTTTGTGCGGGAAATTTTGGGGCTTACCGTCGCTCACCTTCTTCTACGCTGACATGGTCATGAGCCGTTTTTTTTTTTTGTTGCTTTTTATAGGTTAAATATCTCCCTTGGGTAAGAGAAATCAAACTGAGGTGTGAGTACTCGCTTTGTCCGCTGAGCCGCTTTTGTTTTTGGAAAGCATATATTGGAATTCAGTGATTTCGCATTAATAAAAAACATCCCTCTGTGGTTCTATGTTTAGACATTGAGACATATTAATATGTGCCTGGCACAGTGTGGACCAAAGATGTGCAGCTTTGTCCTCCTGCTATCCAAGAACCACAAGTGTCCTGTTTCTTCTCTCTCCAAAATATCTTAATAGCTGTCAGAGGCTCCTCAGACTGCCATACCTGACTATTGATTGTGATGAACGCTGAATTTCACACATTTATCAAATAAAATGATAGACGAATTGAGTGGGTTCTGTGACCCTTAGTTGTTATCAGAAGCACATAAATCAACACCACTTGCAACCACAATGATTCAAATACTAAAGAAAGCTGTCAGATATCAATACACAATATCAGCCTCTGTCTCTAACCTTCACGAACCGAGAGACGGCTAATAACATGATGAAATACGGTGTCAATAAGTGAGTCAGTGATCAATAACCTCATTGAAGGGCTGTTTGTGTCTACTTCAGGTTAAACACTCCCAAGACATTATGTTATTGATTATGCACCAGCAAACATACATACACACTCACATGGAAACACACACACACACAGTGAACACGTGTGCACCTCAGCATACTCACACACACATACACACACACACACACACACACACACACACACACACACACACACACACACACACACACACACACACACACAGCTTACCATTTGTCGGTCCACTCATGATGTGAAGTGGAATTCAAACAGCTTGAATGATAGTCCTCCTCAGAGTCTGCCTGTCCGTTAATTTAAGCTTCCAGCTGCAGGACACAGGCTCCAGATATGACCAAGCACTCCTGTCAACTCTCAGTCTCCCTGTCCGACTTGAATCTCTCCCCCTCTCCCTCTCTCTGTGCGCGCGCCCGTGTGTGTGTGCGTGTGTGCGCGAGTGTGTGTGTGTGTGTGTCTCAATCTGGTGAGGGCTTTCCCTGCTCCTCCCGGCAAGAGGATTATACAGCCAGGCGGTCAGACCACCTCTCCGCCCTGCGTAAAGGCAGCCGCTTGAGGAGTTAAATCGAAACTGGCTGCACCTTCCTCCTCTTCCTCGCGACTTCAGCCTCAGCCTCTCCCACCCAACGGACCCCGGCTGTCCTCTGGACCGTCGCAGAGGCGTCCATCCCTCCCTGAAGGCCAGTGCGCTCCCGCACGCCCGCGCGCTCCGGTGTGAAGGCTGAAATGCCGGGTGGTGAGTTTCTGAGGGTTTGCCTCAGACTCGGGGCGGTCAGAGCGTCGTTCACCGGGCAGGACGAGGTCCGTTCACAACGCGACAGCGCCGCCCAGCGGCTGAGCTACAAACTGTGAGGAAAAAACACACCTGCCCCTTTCTATATGGTATGGAGGACAGAAAATGATATATATATATATATATATATATATATATATATATATATATATATATATATATATATATATATATATATATATATATATATATATATATATATATAACATAGCATATAACATTATAACATATATAACATATAACATATATAACATATATATATGTTATATATATATATATATATATATATATATATATATATATATATATATATATATATAACATATATATATATATATATATATATATATATATATATATATATATATATATATATATATATATATATATATATATACACACACATTGTTATTTATACATTGGGCTTCTGTTGTAAACAATGCAGCTATAGGCCGTAAGGTGAACCCCGTTTTCGCTCATCCCGCTCCACAGTTGTGCATCTATGCGATCTTTAGCTCATAAAAAAGAACGAAGGAAGCTGGTTGGGTCCCTGTTTTCTCCTGTTTTCCCAAGTGTCTTTGAGCAAGACACCGAAGCCCCAGCGCTTCAAAGCAGCACAAAGCTCCTTAATTGCTAAGGATGGGTAAAATGCAGAGAATATTTCCCCCAATGTGAAATCAATAAAGGATTCTTTAAAAAAATAAAACAAATAAGAATCTGCATCTCCTGGTGCACCCCACCTGTAATAACTCCACGCCCCACTAGAGGGTTGCACCCCACAGTTTGAGAACCACTGGTCTATAGGGAACAGTGTGATAGTTATTTCTCTACATAATTGACACATATATACCCTAGCCAAAATGACAAGGCCAAAAATAAAATCACGATAAACTACTCCAAATGAAAAGTCCTCAAACCAGACTCCTAAACACGCAAAGAACCGAAGAAAATTAAACGGCAGCTCTTCCCATTCAGGAAACAACAAGGGTTGAAAAAATCCGAACAAATCATCAGGCAAATATCAGTTTGACAATCGCAGACAACAGAGCTATACACCAAGGCCTGCAGGGATAAAAAAGTTCAATTTAAAAAAGGTTCATGTGCAGCTCGTCCGCATTTTTTAATAACAACCGGATGGACTGTGATTGGCTGCAGGTCTTCAGATTCACCAGCCAATGGCACGAGGGATGGATGGGACACGCGCTGAGGCCCACTGAGGCATATAACAAATAATTAACACAATTTATCACTTTCACCTGTGGGGAATGTAACAGGGTCCATATGTTGGGGACTCTCTTGGGATTTGAGACGTGTTTGTAATTTGGTATTTTGTCATCCCTACATTGTATTTATGTAATATTCCAGTAATAATCCAATTAAATAAACAAAGCGTTTTGAGATTGGCAAACGACTGTGCTTGGGCATGCTGCAAATGTCTTGTGAATGATTAAAGTTGTGCCTTTTGAAGGAGACACCCAATATTTCTGGCTATGTGCATTGTCTGACTTATCACACTTTGTTAAATTGCAGCATAGGAACAACGGGACAGTGGCTTTCATTTTGCATAAAAGAGGTTCCACCAAGACTTGAACTCAGATCACTGGATTCAAAGTCCAAAGTGCTGACCATTACACCCGAGGAAGCCAGTTGTTATTGTTGAAGGTACATGTGTGAATTATCAATCACATTGGCTGACTTACGATTCACTTCAGTCGATTTTGTGTCATTATGTAAGGCTCTATTTGTGCATTGGTCATATAGTGGCTAGCATAGCTGCCTTCCAAGCAGTTGACCAAGGTTCAATTCCCAGCCAATGCAATAGTACGATCAGTGTGTCAATTGATGTCCTGCTCAAGATTTTAGGGTTATTGTCTTAAATAAACAGTGTTCTGAGATTGGCAAGAGACTGTGCTTGGGCGTCTGCAGATGTCTTGTGAACGATCGAAGTTGCGCCATTTGAAGGAGACACCAAATATTTGTGGCTATTTGCATCGCATTGTCTGATTTGGCTCCATATCACATTTGAGGGTACCTGGGTTCAATTCCCAGCCAATGCATTTGTACGATCAGTGTGTCAACTGATTTCCTAGACATGGTGGTGTGTCAATGGCTCTCATTGGTTAGTTAATGTTGGCGCGACTGCGGGTCACTTCAATCATGGTATTTTTTTTTATCTCATAGCCATCACTGTAATGGTCATATCATAATATATTAACATAAGAGAATCTATGAAAAATCTACCCTAAATGTAATTTATATTGTGCTGTTCCGGGTTGAACACTATAAATATTGTCCATATTGACCGACTTAGAAGTTACATTTGAATCTATGTTTGTTTCATTGTATCTGATTGAGCCCAGATTTATAGATGGATAAAAGATGCATAATGACTGAACACACTAGTTTAGCGGCCGCTACAATGAGCCATATATCTGTAGCTACAAAGCAACACCAAAGGGTGGCAGCACAAGTTAAGACAACATTCAGGGGGCCGCTGCTCTGAAGGGTGTGCACATTCTCTCTTATATACAAAAACCCTGCAACACAAACACATGTTTAAACGGTTACCTCTCAGTCTGCCTTGGCTCAGGTTCCTGTAAATTAAAACAATGTGTGGGATACTTCCTGAAAAATACTGGTAAACCACTGATGCTTCCTAATGCCTCCTACACAAGAAACCATCAAATTGGCTGCAATATGATGCATGTGTGTGTGTGAGTCGTGACTTTTCTCAGTTTTGGTAGGAGTTTTATTCCTTCAGTCAGATCCCAGTAGTTTGTCTGTGGACTTTCTGCCTCCATCCTTTCAGAATAAGAGTCAGAGTTCAGGTCTTGGCTGATGACTTCAATCGAAAGTCAACTGGAGGTCAGAAAAACAATACGTCCCCTGGAATAACATCCAGTTTGAGTGTCTGTGACTGAGGACCCATTGTCAAGTCTGCCGATTAAAAAGCATTTGGGACACAATGGAGTGTTCCCTCAAAAGAACATTGCACTTTGTGTGTCTGTGTGTGGGTGTTAATTAACAATTAAAACTGAGGCATGAAACAGGTTATCACATATAGACGTAAGAGCTGTGGGTGGAGGAGCAAACAGAAAAAAAGAAAAAAGATGAAACTTCATGAGAGGCTGAAAGGGGGGTAAGCAGTCACATCCTCTTGGACAGGAAGTAACAAGCTGTATAGGAAATGTACCACCACACCAGCCAAAAACTAAATACCTACGCAGTGAGATCGAGAGGGAAATATCTGTCTCCTTATAAAGACTACGTAGATCAGAGCAGTGAGCTTGAACCAAAAGGAGTAACATTTTAGGTCAGGAAAAAACCAAAACAATTAGTTAAAAAACACAAAAATGTCAATATTGCTGAGAAAAACTGCAAAGTCAGCAGATCATTTTGTGTGGTTTGTCAATACGAACGACTGCTTTCACGTTACACTTTGTCATTTTATCTATTGTTGACATGCAAATTATAAATTAGAGCAACTTCAATATATTGATGGCTAAACATGTGTAAGCATCTTTAAACCTGTAGAAATCCCAATTGATCAATTTTGGGATAATCCTTATTTTGGCTGATGCTGCATACTTGAAAGACATTTATTGATAAAAGCCTAACGACCAAAAATATGAGAGAAGATTCAGCAGTCTTTTGTTTTACAGCATGAGGGATCGATGGTCCGTAAATACTTCAGTTCATCTCCGCAGTAAAAGCCTTTACATGCTGGGGGCTTTTTTGCGATTAATTTGCACGCCATGATATATTTTTTTGATTTATTGTTTTGTTATTACTGCCTTTACACAAAACATGAATAGTACACAGTGAAAAATCAACATAATCTTTGTCTGAACAAGGGCAAATTATTACCTGTCAGACTGCAAATCAACCGATCACCTATTTGCCCCAATGCCCCGGATCAATAGGATCCAGAATCAAAATTAGCTTTATTGGCATGTATGTTTACACATACATGGAATTTGATTATGGTTTTAATTATCCCGTTGTAGTTATATACATACACAATATACAATAAACAAGATGAATATAAAAAAAGACATTAAAGAGAACAGAGACAAAAAGACAAATGAAGACAACAGTAGTCAGAGTAGTGCAAGTAGTGCAGATGGAGGGGTCAGATTTATTGTTCATCAGACTGACGACCAGTGGAAAAAAAGCTGTATATGTGTCTGGTGGTTTTGGCGTAAAGTGCTCTGTAGCGCCTACCAGAGGGAAGGAGTTGAAACAGCTTGTGTCAAGGGTGTGAGGGGTCTGCAGTGATCCTTACAGCCCACTTCCTGACTCTGGAGGTGTACAAGTCCAGGATGAAGGACCTGCTGGAACCAATAGTTCTCTGCAGACTTGACTATTCCTTGTAGTCTGTCTCTGTCCTGTTTGGTGGCCGATCCAAACCACACGGCGATGGAAGAACAGAGGACCGACTGGATGATGGCAGAGAAGAACAGGATCAGCAGCGCCTGAGGCAGGTTGTAGTTCCTGAGCTGGTGCAGGAAGTACAACCTCTGCTGGGCCTTTCTCCGGATGGTGTTGATGTTGAAGGCCCACTTCAGGTCCCGGGAGATTGTGGATCCCAGAAACCCGAAGGTAGTTTGTCCTCGGCCTGTGGAAATCTCGTCAACCTTAAAGAAAAATTGTTTCACTACAATTTGGTGTTGTTTACTCACCACACCGCTTAGTGTAAAGGCTGTAAGACTGGATATTGCCAGTGTGTGTTTAGCACACTATGGAGACACAAGTATGTACCGGTATATCACAATTGAGGAGACTCTCCTCCTATTTGAAGACAAAACATTTTCCCTAGTTTAGGGGCCAACAGTCCTAGTACAAACTGCATTTAGTTGCCCAACCCTGCAGTTGCACAATTACAATAAATTAACCTTGTAACCTTGTAACCTTAAGAGTCACCGTTATTGTTGATAAATCACAATCTCGAGGTAAAAGGTCACATTGCCCTTCCCAAAAACACAAGATTTATAACTGTAGATGAAAGTATGTCTGATAAATCACAAAATGTTCTTGTTCTTTCTTTAAATAAAAGATAAAACACAACTTATCTTGAGATAGCTGGTTTATGAATACCTCACCTCCCGCCTTGTCCCAAAATACATTGCATGAAAACACAATAGTGCAAGTGTTCAGGATTGTCCTCGTTCTCACAAAACGTCATGGTAAAATCACCTCGGGGCTTGCTCTTAGTGTGTATTCATCATCAAATCTGATGGTGATTATCTCAACCATCATTCAGCCAAAGCACATGCTGTTGTGTGTTATTCCACTTAACCATCGGTGTCAAATTTCACATTGGAAGACATAAAATAATCTCAGTTAGTCTTTGTTGTCTGTGATAACATCGTGAGAATCACACTCATATTTTATCTGCAAAGTCACAGAGACAAAAAAAATCAACCACGGACAGAAGAGCGCCATATTTTTTCTCACAACTCAAAATACTGTCCGACTAACTAAAAGACACTCAAATGCGTTGGCTGTTCATTTTTTCCAGTTAGTATATTTTGTTTTAGGCATGTTCTTCGCAAGGAAAAATCCCAGTCACATTGTAAGGACCATTCGCAGAGTACTGTAACTGACTGAAGTTAATCTGAAATGGTTCTTGTGTGACTACTTTTGTAAGGTGCTATCAGTTCAGTTGAAAGAGTTGAATTACATCTTGGATTGTTCCAGTACTAAAGCTTCAGTAATGTAACTTATGAATAGAAATACTATATCAAGTTTGACCATAAAGGGACCCATGTCAATTTCTCAAATAGGTAACATCAAAGAAACATAAAAAGGAAGAAAAAAGATCGGCCTGCTTGTTAGTGTTGGAGCTGAAATATTTGTTTAAATCAAGTCAAATGATTTGCCTCTGTGTAGGTTATTATAGCAGCAGAAAACAGTGCATGATGGTCTATTTGGTCCAGATGCACAAACAGGATATACTGCCCAGAGCGGGCCTCTTTCAGCAAACAGTGATTGATATTTTGTGATTGTCATATTAAATGATCCTTTGACTGTGAAGAATCATATGCTTACACTTGAGCCAAAACTATCTTTGGAAAACAATGTTCAATCTGACTCATCTGACGAAGAAAAAATATGGAATAGGTTTTTTTTCTCTGCGTAAAACATCCACTTCCAAAGCTTGAGATGCTTATTGGTATAATTCAAGAACAATTCATGCATCTGCTGATATTGAAAAGGTGAAAACTGTTGAGAATTGTTTGGAAATAGTGTTTCAAAAGCGGTGACAAATGACACAAGTGGGGGAAAGGGGAGTGGGTAAAAGCGCCAGGTGAACGAGGAACATAAGTAGAGATGAAAGATGAGCTGCAGTGTAAAGGAGCTACCTAAAAGGGAAACAACCGAAGAAAGGAATCAGAGATGCAGTGATGAGAGACGCGGTGGAAGGGGAGTTATAAAAGATAAGGGAGACGGGCTCAAAGAGGAGAGAGCGATGAGGGAGGAGAGAAAAGGAGCGAGGGTGGATGGAAAGACAGGAGGAGTGGGAGTGACGATGGTGACAGAGAGAGAGCGTGGAAGGAAAGGAAAGGTGCTGACTGGCATAAAGAGTGTGTATCTTTCTGCTCATGTACCTCGTCCGTGATCTGTGAAAGGTTGAGCTTTCATTTCACCTCTCCTGACCTATCAACACGTACACAAACTCCATAGTGTATTTCATTTCATATTTATGAAAGGAACACTTCTGTAGAAATGTGTACTCAGTAGAGTGCAGACTTCAGCAGATGTTTCAGCAACG
>NW_027175990.1:0-19304 GCF_023055335.1 Clinocottus analis | reverse complement strand
GAGGGGAAATTGGTGCGTCACAGTTGCTCTGATTTAAAGAAATATGCTCTCATTTGGAATTAAAATTAAAGTACTAATGTAAACGTTGTACATGATAAATGTAAATGATGCAATATACACAATATAAGATAAAGAAAAAAATATGATATCCCAATTGAATTGTTGACTTAAATGTATTGAAGTGAAAGTAGAATATGTGCTATTGAATTGTATTGGTAGTTTAAAGGTAGCAGTAAATAGAAATACGCATGAAGAAATACAATTACCTCAAAATTGTACGTAGTTATTTTCCACCACTGTTTTTAGAGCCTTTCCACTGGAAACAGCTGCGTCCTATCTCATCTACACAGAACCCTCAACCCGTGATCTCATCTGTGTTTAAGAGTCTTAACAGAGGTGTCAGATGTGCTCGTTATGACATTTTTATCATTGCTAAATTCTTAATAGAATCAGGTAAAAAAAAAAACAACAAGTGCACCAGCTGCTCATTTCTAAATGATTTAAGCTGCCATCCTCCACCACTCCATCATGCTCCAGTCAACAACGTGGTTTCACTTCGTTAAATCTCTATCAGGCTTAAGGGGAAAGAAAGGGTTTCCTCTCTACTCGGCTAATACCAGGAGCAGAATAAATCAGCGCTCTACCGAGCAGAGCAGCCTCGTCAGCACTCTGCTGTCGCCCCCGGCACACTCCATGCAAGTGTAATGTTCATAATGGCAATTATTCCCCCTCATGGAAACTGGAAACCAGATGTTCCATATGAACACTTCACTTCATGGATTTCAGTGTTTTTGAATTAAAAGACACAATGTAAGAAAATGACCACGACACTTTTTAAAGGGATAATTAATTTTTTACTGTCATGTGGAGCACAGATTAAAAAATGCACCTTTTTGTTGATGCCACTCTTATGTCTGTAGACAGTTAGCTTAAAGCAGGAGGAAACAACTAAAAGATAGCTTTGCACACAACCTCCTCCAAAACTACAACTTTATTTTACAGGAGGTTATGTGCTGAGCTTTTTTATTTACACTATTTTTTTATGCATTTACCAAACAAGGTGTAATGTGTTAATATTGAGGTTTGGAGGTGCTAGCCAGGCTAGCAGTTTTGTCCTGTTTCCACTCTTTATGCTAAGCTAGCTGTCACCTAACATGAAGGCGGTATCAATCCTCTCTAACTCTTAGCAAGAGAAAAATGACATCTATTCCCCAAATGTCATCGTTTTCCTTTAAATCTGAAGCTAGGTTAAATGGTTAGCTTAGCTCAGGATAAAGACGCAGAAACAGCTGCGCAGAGCTGCTAATAGTTAAATGTATAGCCTGCTGTGAAACCACAACTTAGAATTGAACACTTTGTTTGTTTTAATGAATTAAACACTTGAGCTTTATAGGTGCTCAACAGGGCCAAGCTGGCTGTTTCTTCCTTTTCTCAGTATGTATGCTAAGCTAAGCTAAAGGTCTCCTGGTGCTAGCTTTATATTTGCGGTGAGTGTGCTCGTCCATTATCTGAATTTCTCAAAATGTCAAACTATTTCTTTCTCTGCCTCGTTATACCAAGCCAGTTTTAAATGTTTGCTTGAAAAAGGCGTGAACTTTAAGCACGACCATCGTTTGTAACATCATTTAGATAAATGTGTTTTCAACATCGTGAAAAAGTACGTTTTCCTGTCGGTATGTGCAAACAGCCTGGCTTTCATGTACTTTGTTGCAGCTATTTGAGAATTGGGATATTTTGTTAATACATTTCAGCATATGCATTAAGAGAAGAAAAAAAAAACATTCAAACTCTTCAGCCCAAAGGGAATTACAGCTAAGCTTTTACACAGTTAAACTCTCGTGAAAAGAAAAAGACCGTAGAGTCTGTGGAGAATGAGTCCAGCTGATTAGCTGGAGCTCTGGCTGATGAATAATTCAGTTTCATCTAATTCAAAGCTTGTGTTGAATGTGATTTGCATCCCCATAAACCAGTTTTGTTACCTCGGTCCTGCCTCATCATGCCACTCAACAAACCGCCTTTTTGAACATACAAAAAGTATTTTGTGTTTGCAACAGTCTTTGGCACATTTTGTACCTCCTTCCTGAAGTGAGTGCCCTCATCAAGATTAAATTAAGCCTTATTAATTGTTATTGTTGTAATTGTATACAGAGATTGCATGTTTCCGTCTTATTGTTTCACATTTGTTTTGAACATGCAGGTTACAGGCGATATGAGCCGGGCAGTGTCACATTTCTTTCCCTTAATTAATGTACAATTATTTGCCCGATGGCACACAGCGACGACAGAGAAGTCTGCTGGAGCAGTTTGAGGTTCGGTGTCTTAATAATCAAACAGTCGACCCGACGTTTTTGCTTTCATTTTCATTTTGACGCGGTTCATTCTATTTACTTCTTTTTTTTTTCAAATATCTTTGAATGCACATTGAGTTTACTTGCAATGGAATGCTACAGTATTTTGTCTTTAATCTCCTCAAACACATGTTCTGTATAATGTTGTTGTCACGATATCCAGCAGTGTGGTTGCACTGCTTCCTCTTGTTGTTTTTTGTGCATTTCAGAAGCAGCTGTTTGGCATCGAAGCCCCGGCTTCTGTGAAACTGACTGGTTTGAGGAAATACTTTAATAGCTACACTCTGCAAGGTCGCAGAAATGTACATAAGACACACACCCACGCGCACACACACACACACACACACATCTATATACACGCAGGATGCATTTCATGTGAACATTGATTTAAGTCAAATCAAATGTCTTTCTCCGCTCTCTTCCAGTGTGTCTTGGTTACTTATGGGATCGTTGCTGTGACAGCAGCGGCCTACTGGATGCACAGACAAAACAAAAAAGAAAACCAGGCGTCCAGCTCCACGGTCTGAGACGTCGGCCTCTTGCAGTCACGTTCATGTTCTCTGAGGATGAATGAAGATGAGAAGAGTCCGAAGGAGACGATGTGACATTTCCTCCGAGTGGGAGAGAGCGTTCAGCTGAAATGTACTTCATGCCAATAAATGTTTTGTTAATGTTAGAAGCCGACTGATCGTTGCTTTATGATATTATGAGAAGTCACACTGGTTACCATCACAGAGTGTGTGTGCAGTTTGATTATTTCCCCACAAGGTGTCCATCTGCCTCTGATTGAAAAACTGTAACCAAACCAAAATGATATATTCCATGTATTTATATACAATATTATATTACCCATATGAAGTACATGTCAATCACTAAAAACATACAATTTTGTTGTTGCTTTTTCACATTTTGGAATGCAACCAAAACCATATCTGAGCTCGTAGACATTGTTTTAAGTTATGATCTTTTGGGTTGTATGCCTTTTGGTCGTGTGTGTGCGCGCGCGTGTGCGTGTGCGTGTTTGTATGAATGTGTGTGTGTGTGTGTGTGAGTGTTTTCTGCAACTTTTTCTTCTTTCTCTTGAATAAAAAAAGCTTCAGAGATTTTTGCATTTTAAGGTAAAATGCATACAAATCCAGTAATCTGTCACATTTAATGTATTTCTGCATTCAGTTCTACCCATGAAGGAGCTCAATACATTTCATTTAGCTGACGCTTTTATCCAAAGCGACTTAATAACTGGATTAAACCGAGTAAACTCGGAACAAAAAGAATCAGAAAAGTACAATTTCTTCAATAAAGTCAAACTACAAAATGCTATCGGTAAGTGCCATTGTAGTGCTACAACTGTGCTACCTTCCTTATTCAAGCTTAAACTGTATCAATAAGTTTATAGCATATAAATTAGGTTTAAAGATATGTTTGTTAAGTTTGAAGTGTGCAGCGTTTCACCTCTTTACAGCATGTATATTCTAATGACATGTACTAGATATTGATGATCATCAATGTCTGATCATTTACTGTTTCCCATTCATTTTGGCGGAAAGGAGCAGTCTGCATAGTTCAAATGATTTGCTATCAAGTTAAACGAATGAAAAAACAAGCATTCAATGCATGTTTGCTTTCTTTGTCATTCGGCATTTGTATGCCACAAACGAGTCGAAAGAGGTGCTGGTATCAAGTGAACGGTTCTACACGCACAGAGACACACACACACACACACAAAAAAAAAAAAAACGCGCACGGGCTGCATCACGTGATTTAAGAGAATTCGCCTGCAGAACGAAAAGCGAAAGTAAAAATCCACAAGTGCGTGTTTTGTTCGCGCGCGCGCGCGCGTATGCACGCCTGTCAATTCAAAGTCTCGTGGTTGAGCAGGCGATAAGATGTAGAGCTGTCACAGAGCCAACATGTCAGACCGTTTGAAACAGCGGTCCCGCCCCCGTTACCGGACTTACCTGAACCGAAAGTAAGACGAGCGCAGTCATGAAGAGCTGCGACCTCCAGCAGGGAAGACGCTGACTGCCTCTCCTGCTGCGACTCCTCACGGCCAGGTTGGTTGTGCAAAGTAAGTGAACTCTGTGCTTCATGAAAGCATATTTTACTGGAGTCGGCATTCACCTGTACTCAAAAGATACGAGACTATCATGACACACACACACACACACACGCACACATGGGCAGGTCTTGCTGTGTGTAACTTTAATTTCAATAATTCATTTCATTTAAACCCCTGCGAGGTCAGCTCAACTTATATGTTTACACCCGTGTGACTACCACTTCATATCACCTTATTCACTCAGGTTTCAAATAACAGGAAGTATTACTCATGATAGAGGCAAAATATTAGTTTGTTTCATTTTTTCTGTGACATTTCTTTTTAGTTCTGAACTCTTCTGCGTCAATATTTGGACTCATTGTCACACATTGTGAATGTAGTTGTGATGTTTCTAAACTGCGGCACATTGGCCCTCATGTGAAACCCTTATTATTTCATGTTTATGTTTGAATAACTTCACATTTAATGCGGTCAGTGATATTAAACTTCTGGGTTTTGACATCCACGTTGCACGGCGGCACGGCTTCAAACGTGTGAAACTTCAAACTGAAAGTTAAACTTCAGAGTCATTATTTCATTACAAAGTGGAGCACAGAATTTAAAAAAAACACAATGTGCTGCTGTTATGCTGCCTGCCCTGTGGGACACTGTGAGAAAAACACGATCCCAGAGTGACTCAATATTCTGTAAACTGATAACAGTTAGACGCAGACTTCCTCCACACAAATAGACTACAATCATAAGATTTGAGCTGAAATTGACATATTCAGTAAAGCAGTAAGATTACGACTCGGTAAGATATTTAGAGTACAAATCATTTTCCATCGTTTGAGCAAAGAGGTGAAACAAAAGCAGACGTTAAGAAGTATACTAAGTGACACAACAGAGTGAAAGAAAGAACACAACATTTGTTGGAAACAGTCCATCTTCTCGTAAAATCATCCACAATGAACTTTATTGGAACAGCACGTCTCCAAACAAAAGTTTGAAAGTGCTTTTAAACATAGAAGTAAAAACAAGAAAGAAAAACAAAAGACAACAAACTATACTTATATCTTTATATACTTAAGTTTAAGTATTATTAGGACCTTTTTTTGTACTCATGTCCTCATTTGTATTTTAAATCTGCTTATTGTATCGTTTAATTCAAGGCCCTTTGTTAATTTGCACTGGAAATAAGCTTTATAAATACACTTGAGTTACTTTTAATGAAAACTAAAGGCTGTTGCATACTAACGTGTAGGAAAACTTTTATACAAATGATCTTGGAGAGCGGCACTCGTATTCGTCTCGCTTCACTGTGAAAGTGAAAGTGCGTTTTTTTTTACAAACAACTATTTAACAGCTGTCCTTCCCAGTGATTAATGATAACGCAACATGTGGTTTACTGTCAGCCACACCACCTGAATAACACACACACACACACACACACATTGGATTGCATGTGTCCAGTATGCAGCGAGGTTAAAGCGCCTCAAAGAGATATCTTCACAGTGACACTGAATCAGATGAAAGATGTGAAAACAATGTGAAAGAGGTTGCTCATTGTGATGAACCTACAGCGAGTAACTCATTGAATCTGCAGCTCCCCTCCGCTTTACGGAGATTTATAGTGAGCTCATTGTTAAGCTGTTCGGCTCGCAACTTTTAAAAACCCACACAATAATACCCGCTCACACAATAGTGTCTCTTGCTGTTGGACTTATGGAGCCTTTAGCAGCTGAGGAGCCAGACCTTTTCCTGAGGGGTCGCTGGAGGCCCAGCACCGAGATGAAAGAGAGCGAATAATTGTTTATTTTTTAAACTATTACATTAATCTGCAACTTTTTGGACCGACGAAAGTGATCTTATTGGAGCTTCTTAAAGCGGCTTCCTCAAAGATCTTCCAAAGAGGCAACTCAATAATGATTAAGCCTATAAAAGATTTTTAAAAAACGGCAATATTTATATATTTGTGGTTTTCTGCATTGTATTCACACAATAAAGAAAACTATGCACACAATTGTGAAACGGAAATCCTCAGGGTGCACAATTAGAGCGTGAATATTTTGTGGTTTCTTTGCCCCTCTGTGTCAGTAAACTGAATATATTTGAGTTGTGGACAAAAAAAAAGGACATTTTGAGGACGCCATCTTGGGATTCAGGAAACACTGATCCTCACTTTGTTAAATCTTATAGATCCAACAACTTGATTGAGAAATTAATAGACAGATTAGCAACTGCTCGATGTGTAAATAAGCTGTTAATATGTCGATGTTGGGATCACATCTGGTTTCTGCTGCCCTCTAGTGGCCAGACACACATCAAGCCTATTGCAGGTTTTAAGGTCAATTCGATGAAAGTAAAATGCAGTCCAGTGGAATAAAACATTGACGCTGATTGTTCGCTTTTCTGTATTTCAGCTCGTCACATTCTTCAGTGACACGTCGGACAGGTCCTGACTCCTCTCCCCTCCGGAGGTTGGTGATGACGTTGATGAATCTTGACGCTATCCTCAAAGTGGCTATCTGAATTAGCATGGAGTCTGAAAGAGGACCGAGCAGCGGATGACCGGCCAGAAAGGCCTCAGTGATGGAGGATCTGCCAGTGAAAAGTGGAGGAAGCGGTGCAACGGGTGGACAAGAGGAGGATTCTCCTCCTTTGTAGGATGGTTAGAGACAATCTGGATAAAACAGTAGTGCAGAGCAGAAAACAGAACCGCGCGGCCGAGACGCAAAGTCAACCCCCCGAGGAACCCGCAGAACCAGAACCAGCCCAGAGGCCCGAGAGCCGAGAGCCCACAGAGAGCCAGCTCGATGTACTGCAGTGGAAAAAACTGAACTTACACGAAGAGCCTGAAACCTGGTGCCAGGTTAGAGCTCACTGTTTGCTCAGTTTGTGGCTTTCATTGCTTTGGGATATTGTTTTTTGAAACAGTGCACAGATGGCTGGAGCGAAACAGTCGAAATCAAACACCAGGATTTATTTTTAAATTGTGCATCCATCAGTGGAGGAAGTACTCAGAGCTTTTACTTCAAGTAAAAGTAAATACACAACAGTGTATATAATACTCTGCATTCCCAGTCGGCTGTAGGCATTAAAATAAACGTAAAGTGCCAAAAGTAAAAGTACATCACTTTGATGTTGCAGCTGCTAAAGGTGGAGCTAATATCAACCCCTTCATATATAGTTAACGCTCCTTTAAAAACATTGGTATCACAAATGAAGGACTTTACATGTTTGGGCTGAGCAGTGAGAGGTTTTTGTTTTAGCCTAACACAACATAACAGCAATAATTAATACTATTGATTTGTTATTATGCTGTGTTTTGTATATGAATGGAGAGCCAACACACACAAAACCTGTGGTTATCAGTGTGTCATCGTTTTGTAGCTCAATTTAATCTGCAAACGTTCATCAGTTGTACAAGATTATGATGTATACACTAAAGCAATCCTATAATAATAACATATTATATATATATAAACTTTAGTGGGATAACTACAAACATTTGTATAATACACAAACTTTACTTTAAATGTTTTTTTCTGATCGTTTTGTATTTATTGAACTCTGCTCTGCTTCTCTGTGACTGTCGTCATCGATAACTTGATTTATTTTAACACCACTCGTTTCCGACGACTTCTCTGCTGCAGCCGATCACTGGAGCCGACGCTGAGGGCTTCCCCACGCACCTCCGTCCGTTCAGCAGCGCCGCAGAGTACAAACTGGTGAAGCGCACCTACCAGCAGCTCCAGCACAGTGGTTACTACTGGGGATCGATGGCCATGGAGGAGGCACACGACATACTCTCACGGGCGCAGCTGGGGACCTTCCTCATCAGGTAAATCCGCCGCTACAAGGCGTTGGTGTTGACCTATCTGTTGCTTTCCCTTGTTATACTGTTCTCTTGGTTTAAAACATGAACGGATTGTATTTGATTATGCATACACATGTGTATAAAATGTGTATGTCTTGCAGTTTCATTCGTCACAACCTTTGATGAGTCATATTTTGTGAAAATCAAAGTCTGATCATGACATAAATCTATTCTATTTCCCAACATTGGACACACGCACGTAGACATAGTCATCTTCTACCCTTTTCCCTTCACTGCACACCCGATAAAAAGCACTGGACACTAAAATAAACCACATCAAGTGTGCACAAAGTGACCATACGTGCCGTGTCGTTGCAGAGACAGCGGCCAGCCAGATGTTTTCTTCACCCTGAGCTACCAAAGCGACGACGGCCCGACCAGCGTCCGCGTCCAGCTGGACAACCTGCTCTTCAGCCTGAACGGCAGCCACCGGACTTTTGCGTCACTTTTCGCTCTGCTCACTTATTACACCGGCTCATCCTGTAAGCTGACGTCGCCGTATCGCAGACAGCGTCCGGAGCGCCTGAAGCAGATGTGCAGGAGGGCCCTCGTGGGCTCAGACGGAGCAGAAAAGATAAGCACCTTGCCTGGACTTAGCACTCAAGTCAAAGACTACGTTCAGGCGTACCCTTATTGTATATAGAGGCCTGTGTGTCCGTCGCTCTGTCGGCGTGTCGTTTGTATTTTTAAGTTAAACAAATACTCTCCATTTGAGTGTTTGATCTGCGAGTTGTTGAAGCCGTATTTGCTTTATTTATCTATTAAACTATTCATCTGCATCTCAAATAGAGATACATGTGTAATATACTTCCTGCAGTCCTATGGAACAACAGACAACTGTACGAATGTGTGACGCTTTGCAAAATGTTGTTGAAGTTGAATAAATTAAAATCTTGAAGTTGACAAGTAATAATGCATGTACACACCATGAGGCTGAACCACTAAGCAGGAAATTGTCCTTGTAATAAAAACAGTGCACTGTGGTAACACTCCGGCTCGACGTCGTCATGATATCTATCGCATGCTGACATTACCACTCAGCTCAAAGCACCGCCGTCCCCATAAACGGCCTCATCGAGCCGCGATATGCTGCGAACGCCAAGTCTGTATCATAAACTCATCTTTATCGTCGACTGATTTTGTAGCTGGCGCACCAGAAAGCAGCTCACTTTAATGTGTCACACAAACAGGAAACTACACAGTAAGTGCGCTTTTGGATGTCAATCGAAGCGTGACTTCCGAAGGTCGCTGCTTTCCAATTGAACCTCACGAGGATAAACAATATTTGGTTTCAGGAGCTGCCTTTTCTTTGGCAGAACACTTAGAATCAACCCTTTGTTTAGTGCTACATACATGCACATTGACTTTGTTTGTATACTTTCATAACACTACACTCAAAAGCTGGCATTGGGATGCAACTCTACATTTTTTACTCTCAAATACAAAGTAAATTGTGGGGCTAAGAAGGAAGCCCCGTAGCGGGTTAAACCGGCCATGTATGAAGCTGACTCTTAACAAAAAAGATATCTGCCATTTCAATTAGATATGTGTCATTACACATATAAAACTTGCTCATATACACAGTTTGATTAAGTACCATCCCTCTGTCATCCACTTCCTGTCCTAAATCTGATTGTCAGTGGCCCCTTTAGTCTAAATTAGCCCTTCATCAGGGACACACACACACACACGCACGCACACACACACTTTTCCTGTCTTTAAATTATCCCTGGCTCATTAACCTTAAACAATGTTGATGTAAAAGCATCACCACAGTGACACATATTGGGGCGAGGTCAGTTTAATTGTGTAGCACCTTTAAACAATGAAGCAATTACAACTTCTTCACGTTCAACGTGTGTAGGTTAATGAAGAACATAAAGTAAAAAATAAAATGCACACGCAATAATGGAAAGAAAAGAATAACTTGAAGGAAAGAAAAATAAAGGGGAGGATAGAAAGAAAAAAAAAACATCTCCAGAGCAAGATGTGAATGAATAATTCCAGTTTGAATTGAATTCGTGAAGGACAGCGTCAGTGTTATGGATCAGATGTGTGCATCTGTCTCACGGGTCTGCGCGATCCCGTCCCTCCACTGTCCCCGCGCACTGATTGCGCCTCTTGCACGCGACTCAGTACAATTTGTATGATGTCAAACGACCTCTCCTGACTTGTCCGCCCGCACGCGCGCGGAAACACGCGGACTGGGATTACCACAACTGGAGTGGCGCGCGCGCGCACAAGTATAGCTCGTGTTTATGTAATGCCATATGTGACTGTGGATGTGCGCGTATGTGCGTGTGTCTCCGTGTGTGTGTGTGTGAGTGTGTGTGTGTGTGAGTGTGTGTGAGTGTGAGTGGGTGTGTGTGTGTGTGTGTGTTTGCACGCCGGAGCTGGCGCGAGCTGGTCCAGCATCGCAGCGGCGACAGCGGTCACACGTTCAAACATCCGCGACCCGCGCGCGTTATTCTGCGGATTGAGGGCTCGTGAGATTTCAGGGGTGCGGATTTGACCCGGTGTGTGTGTGTGTGTGTGTGTGTGTGTGTGTGCGTGTGTGTGTGTGTGTGTGTGTGTATAGGAGGGCGCTCGAGCTCCACCGGCACGCACACGGAGACCCGGTGAAAATCGTCACGCGGAGTGGAATCTGTCACGAGTGTGCGTGCGCGCGCGCGCGCGCGTGTGTGTGTGTGTGTGTGTGTGAGTGAGTGAGTGAGTGAGTGCGTGCGTGTGTGTGTGTGCGTGTGTGTGTGTGTGTGTTCCAGCGCGGCCGGAGAGCATCTCTGCAGAGAGCGAGGTCCTGTCGGGCGGGCGGTCGGTCGGTTCGCTCGGTAAGCACCGCGTGGAGGGGGAGGGGGAGGGAGGGAGGGTTTGGGGGGGGGGGGGGAGGGACCGCGGGACGTGCGCTGGACCCCTGGCCGAATCGGAAGCATCCCACTCCCGGCAGCGTCAATCCCTCCGCGCGCCTCAGCTCCAGCGGGAGGCCCGGAGCGGCGGCAGGATGTAGCAGCGGATTAGCGGAGGAGAGAGGGGCGCTCAGAGGAAGAGAGCGGGACCGAGAGGACCGAGGCGGGACGGAGGGGACATGGGGAAGGACCAGGAGCTGCTCCAGGCCGTGAAGACCGAGGACTTGCTGACAGCTCAGCGGCTTCTACAGAGACCTCGGCCAGGGAAAGCCAGTCAGTATCCCTCCATCCTCCTGTCATACACACAGACACACACACGCACGCACGCACACACACACATACACACACCCGTCATTACGAGGTCAGGACAGTGCAGGCTAAATCGGATGTGATGCCATTTAACCTAAATGTATGTATGTATGTGTGTGTGTTTTTGTTTTTCCTGCAGGTGTTTTTTATGTGTGTTCAGCTGTGTGTGTTTGTGTGTGTGTGTGTGTGTGTGTGCTATGACGTTGAATGTGTGATAGTGATGACGTTGCACATGTCTGAGAACAGTCATCAGAAATGAATTAGAGATCAGGAGGATGCTCGCCACCCATTTTCCTCCATTGACGTTTCTGTGTGTGTGTGTGTGTGTGTGTGTGTGTATTGCTGCATGAATGCACGGAAATGAAAATGTGTGTATGTGTGCACACCAGAGAGGATGTGCGTACTAGTGCGTGTGAGCGTGTGTGTGAGTGACAGTGTGTGTTGGAGAGAGAGGGAGGGAGAGAGAGGGGTGCAGTTTAAGGTCCTGCACCGCTCTCGGGACAGGCGGATTAGTGGTGTGTGAAGATGCCAGATGTTAGTGATAATAATGTTCCTACGAGTACACGTGCGGACGTGTGCACCAATGTGGCGCTCATGTGTGCACATGTATGTGTGTGCGGCGTGTGTGTGTGTGTGTGCGCGGGTGTTTGACGTGGAGTCAGCTGGGACTTGAGGTGATAATTAGATTTCAATTACAGCTTTGAAACAGCTCTCCTCCTCTCCGATTTCATCACCAGGCCCCTCTCGATTCTCTGCTCTGAATTTATCTCCTCCTCACTACTCCTCTCCTCCTGTTTCCTATCCTCTCCCCTCCTGTTGCCTTTTTTCTCTCTGTTACTCTGTCCTGCCTCCTCTATTCCTCGCCTCCTCTTTGCTCCGATGTCCTTTCACGTCTTCCCCTGTTTTTCTCTTCCTTCCTTACTTTCTATACTTTTTTCTTATTTAGCATCTCTTCCTCTCTCTTGTCTCCTCTAGTCCCTCTTCCTCTCTTATCTCCTTTATCTTGTCTCCTTTCCTACCCTCTCCCCTCTTCTCCTCTTGTTTCCTCTCCTCTCCTGTCCTCCATCCGTGTCTCCTCACCTCTATCTTTGCCTCCTCTCCTTTCCTTTCCTCTATATCCTTGTCTCCCCTACCCATCTTTTCTATGTTCTATCCTTTTCTCTTCTCCTCCCCTCTTCTCACCTATTGTTTCTTCTCCTCTTTCCTTGTCTCTTATTCTTACCTCTTTCCTTGTCTCATCTCCTCTCCTTCTCCCTCTTCGCTCCTCTATCCTTGTCACCTCTCCCCTCCTCTACTATCTTGTCTCCTCTCTTGTCCTCTCCTCTTTCCTCGTTTTCTCCTCCTCTACTCTTGTTTCTGCTCCTCTCCTCTATCCTTGTCTCCTCTTCTCACCTATATCATTGTCTCATCTCCTCTGCCCTCAACTCCTCTCCTACCTTCCCCTCATCCTTGTCTCCCTTCTTCTCTTCCTCCCTCCACTCTATCGTTGTCGCCTCTCTCCTCCTCTCTCCTCCTCTCGCCTCCTTTCTTCTCATCTCCTCTCCTTGTCTCCTCTCGTGTGTTTGTCTCTGGACATTCCAGCAGTGCCATGAAAAAGAAAAATGCTTCTCCTCAAATGCCAGAAGAGATCAGCTCTGAGTGCTCAGTCCACTGCACACTGACAAAGAGAAAGGGGGAGGAGGGTGGCGGGTGAGGGACATGAGGGGTGAGGAGGAGGGTCGGCATGGGAGAGTAAAAGAGTGAGAGTGCAGAACAGAAGGAGGGAAACGGCGAGTTATGAATACAGGATGTAAAGAGACAGGAAGTGATGGAGAGAGGTCAAAGGTGAGCTGTGGAAGGTGTGTGTGAATCAGAATGAGTATGTGTGTGTGTGTGAGAGAGAGAGAGAGAGAGAGAGAGAGAGAGAGAGAGAGAGAGAGAGAGAGAGAGAGAGAGAGAGAGAGAGAGAGAGAGAGAGAGAGAGAGAGTGTGTGCGTATGTGTGTGTATGTATGTGTGTGTGTTCGTGTATGTGTGTGAGAGAGAGAGTGTGTGTGTGTGTATCTGTGTGTGTGTGTGTGAGAGAGAGAGCGAGAGAACGTTTGTGTAAGTGTGTCTGTGTACGTGTGTGTGCATGTGTGTGTGTGGTGTGTGTGTGTGTATTTATGTGTGTGTATTTATGTGTGTGTATGTGTGTGAGTGACTGCATGAATCCAGGTTTATGATTGAATAATTAAACAGGAAGCCTGGTTTCTCTGCTGGAGAATCTCACTCTCACACACACACACACACACACACACACACACACACACACACACACACACACACACACACACACACACAAAAACACCTCGAACGCACACAATTACAGCCAAGATTGCACGAGACACACCCGACACATCAGGTGTTAGCCATGTGCCTGACTGCGTTTTTCATTATTAACAGTAATGATGTTCAGAGCAGCAGGTGAGAGGAAGTTGCCGTAGCGGTTGTTTGCTAAATGTCACATTTTGATGGAGGAGGGTTTTAGGACTTGAAGTGGTGGCAGGACGACGTGAGGCCACTTCACTTCCCAGTCTGTCTCGCGTGTCACGCAGCAGAGCGTCTTCTCCATCTGACTGAAGCAGTAGTGCAACATGGACGCCTCTCTCATGTTCGTAGATCTCCGGCTGGAACTAGCAGTGGGCTAGCTTAGCTTAGCATGAACACTGGAAACAGCTAACTTGGTGTTGTCTGTAATCCAAATCTGCGTATAAGCAACTTTGCAGTGCAGAACTTTAAATACCTTTAAATCCTTCAAACTTTAAATCAGTCACCTCCTGTCCAGATACTTAAAAAAATGGGGCAAATCAAATTATTGTCAAAATATGTGAGAAATAAGGTGAAAAAAATGTCTGTAAATACAACTTAACTACAGTTCTGGCACCTCTACAAGAGAAAGGAAACACAAAAGCGTTGCCTGTCAGCATACAGGGTGTACTACTCTTGTTAGCAGCACAAATAGGTCCAGAAGTTACAAAATAAACACAAATAAACATATTTTAATTACGTGGCCCAGACTACAACTACTGCCCCAAGGAATTTGTAGTTGCCTCAAAACTACACCAAATGGCTCAGTCTGAAATTATATTTCTTTGATTTGTCAACAAGATCTCATGAACTACAGAACGTTGTTCCTCCCATAATAAACCCACATTAAAACCCAATTAATCTGTTAAATAGAAAATCCGGTTGAAATCCCTTCCTCGTTATGTCGAGGGTAATGTTTTTGTCATATATTTTGTATTTCTAACTCATATTTTGGAAGGTGTGCGTTATTGAAATAGCTTTGAAGATTATGCTAACGCTATTCTTTGTACTCTAAACAAATCCCGAGAAGAGACCACGAGCAGCAGCGTGTTCGTCCGTCTCTAAATACCTCCACTTCTGCGTCTTTGAGGAATAAGCTGCAGCGTTATCAGCTTTGCAGACCACACTTGTAGACCGATCAATGCATTGCTGGTTTGGGACTTTCTGTGGGGTTCGTTGACAATGAGAAAACTACAGATTGTCACCAAATCCATCCGTTAAATTCATAATCCCGCTGTAATCAACGGGCTCACTGATTTTGTTGAGCAAAGTTTGAACTCGTCGAGCTTTCCGGTTCACTTTTAAGCCGAGGACTTTAAAAGCCAGTGGCTTTTTAAGGCGTATTTCTAAACCAATTGGTAATGGTTCCCTTATCTTCGGCACAGTCGCAATAAAGCTTTTCATCTTAGAGATACGAGAACGTGCTTATCATATTTGTACTTCTTTAATGTTGTAGGCGACTGTAATGGACGCTAAGTCATTACGGAGCTGTGTCTGTTGTGCCTGTTGATCACGGTTTGGACTCAGCCCGATAGTAATAAGGACCGGTATTCCCACAACATTAAATAAACAACTGTATCTCAACAGTCTTGCAATAGACCAACAGTAAAGCAGATGAATTATTAAACATTACTACTTTTCATTTGTTTTTGTTCCTCGGCTGGGGAACAGCAGGATTTGCACATTGATCAAAAACACTGAGGTGGTCTGAAATAAAAGTAAAAAATGGAAATCTCAGTTATCAGTGACTCATCAGCAGCACAAGAGACCATAATAATCCCCAACAAGTGCAGTATACTGTAACCTTGGGGCCGTACAAAATGTGCAACTATATTTTAAAAGCGAATGAATCACTTTTCAAGCAAAAAAGCTCAAAAGAAATGCAGTGATTCCAGATATATTCTGGTTTGGGGCTGTTAATAACATGTCAACTTCTGGGAAATCAGTGTCAATCTTAATTCTTATGACATTATTTAGATAAAAAATGATCATATTTAACAGGCTAATCAACACCGAAAGTAATGTACGCTTAATTGTGTCCTATCCGTAGCCACAAAGATCAAAATGTAGATGAAGGATGTGACGAAGAAGAAGAGGCATTGTCCATTGTTACATGTTTTGTTTTTTGATCTTTGAAAAAACAAATTGCAAGTCCAGCTGTTACAGAGGAAATAACAATATCACCATATATTAATCCGGCTCTTGTTGGATATGTGCTGTATTCTGTGTGCAGGAAGAGGCTTTTATGAATACTAGCGTTTTACAAAAAGTAGTTCTGCAACTATAAAGGTAGAGTTGTGTCTTTTTTACCCAAGCAAATGTTTGTAAGTAAATTATCTTCAAATCTTTGCTCTCAATTTAAAAAATTGCTCTCCAAAAAAAAAAAAAACACGCTCTCAAAACTAAAATAATTTTTTTAGAGCAAATTCTAGTTTTGAGAGCATTTTTTAGAGCTTTTTTTTTTTAATTTTGAGAGCAAATTTTAGTTTTGGGAGTTCTTTTTTTTTAACGTTTTTTTTTTTTTTTTTTTTAAGAGTAATGTTTTCAATTAAGAGCAGAGATTTGGAGATAATTTACTAACAAACCAGAAATTTGCTTGGGTAAAAAAAAAAAGACACAAATCTACCTTCATATGCAACACAAACACTAGATACACGACAAGATAACACCATTTTCAAAAATAGCATGTTTTTCCTGATCACTGCCCCTGCACCACTCGTCACATTGCCGCGTCGACCTGTCGTTGTGTACTCCTGGTGAAAGTGTGGCGTCGCTCCTGCACCATCAGCACGCTGTGACCTCTGAGGCCGCTGAACACACGCGTGCAGCCGTCTGGAAGCCGAGCGGCGCCGAGTTTGTTTTAAGGCGACGCGTTACACTGAAACTCTGGATGCGTGATGGCAGGCGGAAGTCAGCAGAGGGGAGCCGGGATGGGGGAAAACTGGACTTCAGAAGATTTCTGGTAATGAGAACCCTCGAGAAACCCTCCACTTCCACCCCGGCTCCTCAAAACCAGAGGGCTTTCAGATCAAAACCTGAACGATGAGGATTTCACGTCGACAATAAACTTAAAATGAACTCTTTAAACGGCTATTTTGTGGGAGATGCGGCTAACATAATATCATAGTAATCCCTGCCGAGGGATTGACAGTCTGTGAGGATGGCACATTGAGGGGTTACTATGGTAACAGGGGCTCGGTTGCAGTGTTACGCCTAAAATGATCATTGATGGAAAAAAAAATGAGAAAAAGAGAGGGGGGGAAATGAACCCTGCTCCAAGGACACCATCAGAGAAACATTATGGTAATGCGCCTAAACAAACATGCCAGAGAAGGAAAATACACACAGAGAAAAACTCACATTTAGGGTTAAAATAAAATGGAAGTAAAGTGTGAGTTTTGAGGATGAAAATCAGTTTTGGAGAGCGATCACAGAGGGCAGAGCTGTAACCAGTAGTTGCCAGCCGCATCCAAGTATTTGATTAAATATACCGTGTGGTTATTAAGTGATGCCGTGACCCAGACTCCGTGTCAGAGGAGACGGATATTCCAGTGAGGAACACACAGATATATATATATTTTTATATATATATATATATATATATATATATATATATATATATATATATATATATATATATATATATATATCAATGATAATGAAAAATAATGTGTTCATCCGCTCCAAAATTGAATGAGAATTGAATCAAGTTTTTAGGCGATTACTTGATATAATCAGACAGAAAAACTAACCGGAGCTGGTTGTTGTGGCTGTCGGATGCGGTGGCGTTGCCATAGATGTGTGCTCGGGTAGGCGGGGTCATGTGGCGCCCTGATGGTGACACAGATATCTGCACTCATTGATTCATCTGCTGTGGCGGGGAAGGTTGGGAGGAGGGGGGTTAATCCAGATAGATAGATGGGTGTGGGGAAGGGGGGGGGGGGGGGGGGCTACACATGCACAAACACACACACAAACACACACACAAGCAGCAGAATGATGTCAGCTGCAGAGTGTAAACACAAAACAGCACAGCTACCAATCATCAGCACGCGCTCTTTAGCAAATTACAGCGAAAATTAGAGTGTGAGAGCAGGATGAGGGGATGAAGTGCAGATAGAGCTGCAGAGAGAAGGAGAAGCTTTCCCCCAGATTACAGACCAGCTACAGATTACGGTCCGTGGATTATGAGGGTTTGACCAAAAAAAGAAAAAAAAAAATGGAGACAAACAAGCCGCTTTTTCTGTGTCCTTTTCTGAGAGTTGTGTGTTGGTTTATGTGAGTGTTTGTGCCTGTGTGATTGTTCCCGCTGTCTGATTCCTTTATCTTTCTGATTCACATTCACATAATCACAAACACAGGCGCACATTTACGCACATTTATCTACGCAGGATTTACCCCAAAATACTAAAAACATGCTCCACGTACATTCAGTGGAAGTGAAATCAATCTTTGATCTGAATCTTTTTCCCTAAATAATATTCCCTCGAGTGTATTTGTTTGCTCAATAAACCTTGCAGACATGAAATGCAATATTTAACACACACGCATGTGTCTGGTGCGTGATGATAATTATATTTTTGATGACGTGACAACAACTGGTGTCCAACCTCATGATCAAAACCCACCGACTCACTCAAATTGATTGACAGGTCTTTTAATAAAAGACATCAAACATCTACTTAATCAACGTTATTCATGTTTAGGGATGTAATAGTTTTTGTTTTTTTTAAGATTAGAGACAGCGGAGGACTAAAAGCTCATATTGTAATTATTATCAATTGAGAAATGTCTAATATTTATCTTAAAAAACATACTTTTGCCTCTGCACTTCTTCTTGACCTCTGCTGTTTGAGCTGTCACAGGTATAACAGTGTAGCTGTCTCCTCTGCCAGCGGGGAGTGAATTATTATAATACGTACAAGGAGAGAGAATACATTAATCACTGGATTCTGCATAGATTATATTTTGGACTGTTTGTGCCATGAGTGTGTTTCTCTTTGCTCTCTCATCCTCTCATCCTCTCGTCTCTGTTTCAGAGCTCCTCGGAGCAGCAAAGCGAGTGAACGTCAACATCCAGGATGCAGATGGGTGAGCGGCTGCAGCTCTTCTGATTCACGTTGTCCTTGCTTCTATTCCACATTGCCACCATCTGTTTTACTTTCTGTTTTCCCCCGGTTCTTCTTTTTACCTTCTTTCCCTCGTTGTTTCCTAGTTTCTTTGCTTTCTTTCTGTCCCCTTGACATCACCTCATGACTTTGTTGTTCATTATGTTGCATTGTAGCTGAAGGAGGTTTGATTGATATCACATTTTAGATTAAATTAAGATTCGGGGGAAATAAACTCTGTGCCAAACGTTTCAAATCATATTTACACGTTTTTTTGTTGAGCAACATATTGATTTTTGAAGCTTGAATGCAATCAGCAGATGTAAAAGCCAATAATGTTTAGCTATAAAATCACTACAACCACGGGAGCACGATGGCAATCAAAGGCGGA
>NW_027175989.1:0-19323 GCF_023055335.1 Clinocottus analis | reverse complement strand
GTCAGCGGTTTTAAAGCCTCACATTTTGTCTGTATGGCTATCTGTTTTTTTGGAACCAGTGAACAGAAGTTACCATTTGTAGACTGTGGAGGAGTGTCACAGAGATGCCGTACACGGCTCTGGTAGAGACCTGTCAATCCCAGTAAGCCCTAAAGCATCTCCTGCTTGACTTTGAAGTCTAAATGACCATAATTTACTAAATGAACATCATTTTGTTTTGAAGAAGACTTGAAACTATAGATTAATACCATGAACTTATGTTTACAATGTTTACTGGGGGAATAAATCAAGAGACAAGTACAGTCATTCTCTCAAAGACTTCTATACAACCAGACTTTAAAAAAAAAAAAAAAACATAAGTTGCTGCCTGAGTAGAATCCAGTGAATTCCTAAACAGATGATAACAAGAATGAAGAGAAAGAGAGACACCGTTTGAATTATAGTTTTTTTTTTTGAGCATATTGGAAGCATGTTTGCATCTTGAGGTAAGCAGGATTACACTCGGGGAGTGTGCGCCCCGCTCCCATCCCCTTTCATACCCTAACTGGCTCTGATTGGGCACACTTCATTCCAACAGCTCAAAAAATTGAAATTGCCATGACTAAGAAGAGGGAAAAAAGGCATTTTGGTTAAGGTTGTGTTCTATCTTCGGATTTAAAAAGTGCACTCAGATGTTTTAATACAAATGTAGCATCAAATTGTACTTAAAGTGCAAAAAGCAGGAATACTATGTGGAATGGCCCATTTAAAAATGTACATGGTATAATTGGATCATAATTATTGACGCATATATGTGTAAGTATCACCTAATGTTGCAGCTGGTGGGGCTCATTTGTACAAATGTATAGCTTATTGTAAATGATTAGCATATTATTAGTGCTGGGTTGATTCTATTTAAACAAACATAATTCTTACTTGAATTATATGTATAGTTTTATAATCTGAGTCTGAAAGACTTTTGGATAGTTCTCACTGAGATGTATTGGACTAGATTAATTGAGAAACACTAAACAAGAGTACATTGAAATGTTTTCTTATTTCCACTGAAATGAATTAAAATTGTAATTTGATTTAATGCAACTTGTTCTTTCTTGTTCAAGAGGAGGATTACTTTATGTCTGAATACTCATGGCCACGTTGAAGACTTATTCTATTTCCCTCAGGGTCCCCTTGTTCTCCATGGATGTGAGTGAGGCGCAGGACCACGAGTGATCCAGGTGGAGCTGACGCACCTGGATGTGATTTATTCACACGTGCTGAACACACAAGTCACGCGCACAGACTGGACAACTCTCGCTGCCTAAATATGGGCAACGTCCCCGAGCGAATCCTCACTGAAAAAAAGTGTAGGGGGCTCGTGCTGGTATTCCATCTTCAAACTCTCCCCGAGCCGCTCAGACAAGCCGCACGCGCGCTCCTGTCCACCTCCGTCTCTGCCGCAGACCTCTGTCTCTGTCCGGACTAACCGATTGCACTTCTCCTTCTGCTGAGAGTCCAACAACTGAAGAATCATGGAGGCCATCAAGAAGAAAATGCAGATGCTGAAGTTGGATAAGGAGAACGCGATAGACCGGGCAGAGCAGGCCGAGGGGGACAAGAAAGGAGCGGAGGACAAGTGCAAACAGGTAGAGCAACATCAAGCCGCTCCTCAGAGCGGCGCAGGGCTCTTCTTAACGACAAGGTCTTTTGAGAATTCATTTCGGATCTAAATCTTGTGGAATACATGTGTAAGATGCATTTATATAAGGGGTACTTAAAAAAAACACACATTAAATAAACTGCAACTTAAACAGACCAAAAAATAAAAGCAAGAGGAGGACAATGTTGGGCATGTCTGTATGTCAAGGTCACAAGACCTTTCAGCAGAGGTTAAGGTGTGTTGTGAGGCAGGATGGGACCATCGGGAGGGCCTCTATAGAAGAGGGCTGACTGAAGAACACTGAGGCTTGAAGCATGACTGTGTAACGACAGACCTCATTGAATTCATATGAAACACTTCATACTGGCTAAAGTTAACTAATGGCAACCTTTAGATGGATACCGTTCTGTATTTGTTTTTGCTTTTATTTTCCATGAGCTCCAGGATCACATATAGCCTCATCGGGTGGTGGCTTTTACGCTGATGAAGAAAATCCTTAAACTAAAAAATGCACAGGTGGTCAGTGGATGGTTTTGAGGTTATTCCAAACAATGCTTCACATATTAGTTTGTCCTGCAAAAGGCTGGCTACATTTTTATTTAATTTAAATAGTTGTATCCCTTGATTAGGGAGGGAGAGTATGAAAGGAAACTAGTAACGAGATGGTAAATGACATGCAGACTCAAACTGCTTTAACCGGGGCTCGCAAACGTGCACATACAATTTAAGAGACACTTGTCAAAATATTTTATGTTATGTGTTATATAAACATTTACTGGCCAATATAACATCATTGCCATCAATCATCCGTCTAATTAGGAATTAAGAGAGGATGAGAGCGAGAATAAACAGAAATATAGTTGTCTAAACACTAGTTGAATCCATTGTATGGATGTTGGCTTTCTGTCACAATTGATGAATGGCATCTTTGGAAAATATGTTGTGACCCCAATGGAAGCGTGTATATTGAAAATAAGATGGGGCCTATATGGAGCGTTAATATTGGAACCCTTTTTCACAGCTATGGATATCCACACAACTGTGGAGGCACAGATGTATTAACAAAGAAATGTCTCTCCCAGAAGGAGGAAGAGAGAGCTGTAACGCAATCCTCATGATCCTAAACACAGTTATTCAAATGTTATGATCAATTGAGTCTATTGCAGCTGTATGAATTCAAGACAAATTCATACAGTCGGATATTAATACACCTTTAAATAGACACTTTAAAACAAGACGCACCACCTCAGGTGTTTGGTAAGCTGAATATAGACAACTTGTAATAATAAATGGACAAAAATGGACAACATCAAAAGTGTTGCGCTGAAGTTATGGATTTTTGCGCAGGGTTGTCTCCCTCCTTACTTTTTTATTTCAAATAATTCTAAGTCATTTCAATTTCACCAGAGCCATTTAGTGCCTCTGTATCCTGTAGCGCCAGCAAGCCAAGTGTGGCAAAAAGTAAAGCCTCTGATGATGTGTTGTGATTGGCATGGTGATATTGCAAGTAGTCGTCATCAAAATCAGGTTGTTTGAATAACTTTTTTTCTTTTCTTTTTAATTATCTGAATAAATGGAATCAAAAATAATTATAAAGATATATTTAAAAATATATATAACCATTTGGCAGTACCACCGTAGCCCATTAGGTGGCGCCCTGAGGCCCACCAGTAGTTGAAGACTCTTTCTGTCTTTGTGCTACCCCTCATCCTGTGTGAATGAACCTCCTCCCTGTCGGTTCCTCTCAAGGAAATACCAAACTGCAACGGTCAATGTAATCAATAACTAGAGGCTTCTGCTATTTCATACAAATAAGAATTTAAGTCAAGAAACCAAAGCAATTAATATTGAGCTTCAAAATAATATTTTTAGGACCAACTGAGGTCTGAACTCGTCATCCTCTCATGTCTCAAAGCCCGTGCAGACTTGATGTGAGGGTTGGTGATTTAATGCAAAGTCTGCTAGTTCTCAGTTTGTAGGATGGAAATCGCTGTACATCCACAATCTTCTGCCAAACCCAGCTACAGTTTCCAGCTGTGACCCGAGGAATGAGTCAGGGCTTATTGTGTTTCAGCTGAAGAACACAGTGATATCCCTTTATGGTCGAGGGAGCGTTTCTCCTCTGTAATTTAAGAGATCACACAGCAGTAAATGAATAGATAGCAGCTATTCAACATATGCAACTGTGCACATAGCATTTGTTCCCATGGGGATCCCGGCTCTCAGCTAATATAATGCCTGCACAATCACTTCTCTCTCCATAGGAGCACTGAACACTGGCATGTCTATTTCTGTGTTCCCTCTAAAGTTCCCCCACCTTCTTTGAATCGTTGATCCTCTCAGAAAGACGGTCAAGGCTGTTGGTTCGGGAGTTGCCACAATGTCGACTGAAGGATCAGGACTGTGCTATTTGTGACTGAGAGGCCCTACATGGCTACGGGCTGGGACCGACTGTCAGAAGTGTTAAGAAAGGACATTGTGGTCAGGCCACATCACTGTCATTTACAATTGGCTTTTTATAGTCCTAGAAGCTGTTGTTGCAAATGAAGACTTACTGAAACAATCTTTGCAAATGACTCATAGGGTAACAAAAGCCTGAAGCCCAAAAATGGAAGGGACTCATTTAGTTGTAAACAAGAAATTCTTCAGCAGTCTGCTTGCTAGATTGATTTTTTCTGTAATGGGATCATGAATATGCTCCACTGATTTCATGACAATCTGCTGATCACCATTAGAGTGTCCCAGATAGTTGGACTTCATGAAAATATGTCTCTCATATATTGAGATGTATTGTGTATGATTTGGTTTGAGGTGGGGAAGGTAATGCTACACATGAAGAATAATTAATGACAGGTGAATAGGTGAAAAACATATCTTCCATTACATCTTGCTCTCGTCCACATGATGATGAAAAATGGCTGATTATTAAATAAAGACAATTGTGACCTAAAGCTTGAGAACAGATGTTTTGAACCCCCAACAGCTAAAATTGATCAATGTCTGTATTTTGATTATATTTAACTTCATTTCAATAAGATTTTCATGTTCCCAATTTTGACTTTTCCCAAAAGTCTGTAATGTAGCACTTCCTATTGTTAAAATGCTGATTATGACGGACGCTCGTTTCTTACTGCGCTTGTCATGTTTGAAATTAAATTTTATAACACAAAATCGCGACTCGTCCTCAGAGGGCTTTGCAATGTGTATACACATCTTTGTGCGCATTTGTGAACTTATTGAGACTGTCATGACCCCATAATCCTCTGTCCCAGGAACGCCAATCGGTTCAGGAGAAAACTCTCCCCCAAAAACTTTAATGTGTAGAAAAAAAGAAAGAAACTTCAGGGAGAGCAACGTAGAAAGGATCCTCATAGAATTACAACAAAGTCAATACATTTGATATAAATGATACATAAAATGAGAGTAATAATAGCTGATAATTGATCCTAAACTAGCGACTGTATAGTCACACAGGCTCCAGACTTGAACATACATATTACCCAGCAATAATCATTGCAAATCTGCATGTGACAAAAATACCATAGAAAGTGAGAAAACACACACACACACACACACACACACACACACACACACACACACACACACACACACACACACACACACACACACACACACACTAGCATTCAGGAGCAACCTCTGAGCAGGGTTTGATGAGATATCGTGTTTGTATCTGTAGTATTTGACATGTTGTATTTGTGTGTATGTGTACTGTGTGTTTGCCTGTAGCTGGAGGAGGAGTTGCTGGGTCTGCAGAAGAAGCTGAAAGGAGTGGAGGATGAGCTGGACAAATACTCAGAGTCACTGAAGGATGCCCAGGAGAAGCTGGAGCAAGCAGAGAAAAAAGCAACAGATGTGAGTGAAGGGAGCTGATGCCGTTGGTCACATTACTGCAAGGAGGCAATTACATCAGGGACAAAGTCCCTTGTAGTCCCTCACACCAGAACATTCACAGGAACACGGGTTCCATGTCGTTGAAGATATGTGCTGACCATGTTTCATTTGCTGCTCAAACTGTTTTTCTTTCAGGTGTTGTAAAAGAAAAGTAGCATCAGGCTGTTTAACATGAATTACTGCACACTGTTCACTGTTGTAAATTCTGACCATCAGTGACATTACCAGTGTTATAAAGTAATAGTGTCAAGTATTAACTCCTTCTGCATTTCAAATATGCACAGAGCAGTTTGTTGACGTCAGTCAAACTTTACACTCCCACGTCTCATGTCCAATAATTTAATTCTGACCTTCAGGTCACATTGTAAAGCAGGTCGAGCTAAATCTTGAAAGTGTCATCATTAGTTTCTGACGCTGAGTAGCCGTCTCACCGCTGACAGCAGCAGCCAGAAGCAGTATTAAATCTGTCATGTGCAGTATCCGATTCCACCAACATATCATAAAGCTTTTTAGCACCTTGAGACCAACGCCATCTATTCTGACTAATCTGGGGAGCTTGGCGTGGAGGATTTGGTTTCTTGATTCCTCGCTCGCCACCAGCCTGTGCAGATGCTGCTGTACTGACACACAAGTGGGACCCCTTGAGGTCACACTGTGAAGATAAAAGTGTTTAGTAAAATATTGCTGCAGCATTGCAGCATGACATATGTATTATAGATCAATATTAATCTTAAGTATACAAAAGTATTCTAGAACTGGCATTCTCCTTTTTTTACACAACATTGAAGTGCATACTGAACAGGGACATACAAGGTGTCATGTGTCATTAACTTTAATACAACAGAGGAGTTTCCCCCTGACGGCCACTAGAAAGAATGCAAGTTCAAGACACTTTGGCTTCACTTTTCGGAAACGGATGTTGTCTCAATGTAGAACAGCTAACCAACTGGTAACATTTTGTAAATCTAATTGGTCTTCTTGGGCAGATCTTCCTCTCGGTCTGTGGCTGACCCCAACAAGCCTCTCTAAAACCTTCTAAATAAAAAGTACAATGTCTGTTAGTGTATCTAACTGAGGGGATGCAATCTTCTCAGTGCAAAAAGAGTCTCTTCAAAATCCTCAACTTCGCTTTCTGCCGAGCTACACTGCACCATCTTTAACTTCTATTTGTGCAAATGTTCATTCGACTTTCTACCAAGACTCGGTCAGTGTAATGTTCGTGGTATATGTTACCTCTCAGCTTACTGTGCTGAGCAGTACGGCATTCAGTCCAGCTACTGGTTTGGATCAGCAATAAGAGGAACACACTACAGAGAACATTACTGGAGCCAGTCTGCCCTCCATCCAAGACAAATACTCCTCCAGAGTCAAGAAACATCACTGCAGACCCTTCACCCCCTGAACACAGCCTGTTCCAGCTTCTTCCCTCATGGTGGCTGCAGAACACTGAACGCTGGAACAACCAGACACAAGAAGAGTTTCTTCCTGCAGGCCGCCACTCTGAGCACAAACCAAACCTCAGTTGGAAAGTTCAAGATCCATTTTCACCCATTATAGGCAATATTCGTTTACAGTTTAAAATGCACACTTTCTTTTTACTTGCAAGCCTACATATAATCTGATGCTGTCAATATGATTCCTATGCTTTTATCTTCACATGTAGCATACTGTATACAGTCCATGTATACCCATGCCATACTTATTACTTTGCACACTATAAGTATTGTTTACAACTTACAGAACTCTTGAATTATATGCATTATATATATATATATATATATATATATATATATATATATATATATATATATATATATATATATATATATATAGTTAAAATAATTCTTTTATTTAATGCAAATTAGTTATTCAAACGGATTCAAATGATCTCGAATGCGATTGATGACTTTTCAAAATAAGAGGCTTACTGACCACTGCTTTATTTTGAAATCGTTTCCGGAAAAATGGTTACGTTGAACGTCCTCTGACGCCGTTGCCACGGAAACACCGTGACACCTGAAGGAGCAAAGTTGGGTGTTCACAGGATGGCGACTTTAGCCTCTATGGACGCGGTCAGGAGGAAAATCCAGACGCTGCAGCAAGTGGCGTTCGAGGCGGAGGACCGAGTGGAGCTGCTGCAGGAGGAGGCGGACATGGAGAGGCATGGCAGAGAGAGGGTAACGCACCTCGACACCGGGGACTACGGAGTTCATTGCGTCACTTGTAGTTCCTCAAGTAGTTCCTTCAGCGTAAACGAATCGGAGATGTAACCTTCGGAGGAGAATTAAGGACACGTGAAAATGTATTCGCGTTCTGAGCTCAGTCAGTAATCTGAAATCAAGTCAGATTTTTTTTTATATATATATCCTGGTTTTAGTCATGAAATGTTGGATGTTTTAATGATATATGTATATACACAACCCACTTTTTAAAAGCCTTCCTAAAACAGGAATGGGAATAGGAATGGCTTTGCTGTATTTAAGTGCTCCTGAAGGGGAGATTTCTGAAGAGTTATGTTTAATAAAAACACATGATGAATTATCGAAAGGGAACTTTTATAGACTTTATTAGAACTAAAGACGCAAATAGGCAAAATAGTAACCACATGTGTATGTTGGATGTTTTTTCCACTAATCAGGAAGAAGACATCTTCTGGAAGCAAAATAAACCAAAACTTAGAAATTGATTAACCCTCTTCTGGAACCACTGTATACGATAACAACACTAAAACAAATCTTCATGAAATGTAAAATTGCATTAATTATCCTGCAACTTTAGTCAGACGAATGTGTCCTCCAGGTGCCCTCTCCTTATCGTCTCATCTGTGATACTTCTGGACTGACATTTTTCTCTTCCTTCTTCTTCTGAAGCAACGGGTCAAAGGGCTGGCTGGTTCTCAATTGATTGAAGCTGGTTAAATAAAGGTCAAATAAAAATGTAAAAGTGTCCCAGATGTTCAAGGTGGTTTTACCTGGACTGGTCACATGTTAGCCACTTAAATCAAGCATGAAGGTCTCCCGTAAATTCATCCATATTGATATTTGGATGCATACTTTAATCATTATTCTCTTTTTGATGGCAAGAATACACATCAAACACAACCGAGACTGTTGTACTGATTATGTTTTTAAATTGTTAAATCTGTCTGCTGCTATATATGCAGTTATCTTTGTCATTGTGGCTATAATGTGACTTCTTCAGGCACTGATCTACAAAATGTTGTGTGTGTGTGTGTGTGTGTGTGTGTGTGTGTGTGTGTGTGTGTGTGTGTGTGTGTGTGTGTGTGTGTGTCGCTACAGGCTGAGGCAGAAGTGGCATCTCTAAACAGGCGCATTCAGCTGGTGGAGGAGGAGTTGGACCGAGCTCAGGAGAGACTGGCTACTGCTCTGCAGAAGCTGGAAGAGGCTGAGAAAGCTGCAGATGAGAGCGAGAGGTGAAGAGATTCATGTCACTCGAACGATTGAATGATTAAAGCTTGTGTTTCACTTGGTTGCTGGCCTGGGTTAAACTGCCAAAGCGCTCCAGGATAAAAATGTTGACAGTACTTTGTGTGCAAAAGAGGCTAAAGTTGCAATGTTCTCTATCTGCGCTGGAGCTGATGGGTATTTACACAGACCAGGATGTTCTCCACAAGCCCTGCTGCTATCAAGGCACAATGACTATGGTGACAATTTTCCCATGACACTGAGGTAGTAGGTACATCCCAAATTAGATTTTTAAAAGAAAAGTCAACTTCTTCTGGGATATTCTGTCAGATTGAGGAACTTTCTCTGCAGTAAAAGAAGACAACATCGTTTCACAATTGTCATTACGTGTAGGAGAGACTCTTGAACACTTACTGAATACAATTGAGATCTAAAACATGTAAAAAGATGTTACATTGTGATAGTGAGTCACATAAGAACAGTTGTCTGACCGACTGTTTCCCTTGTCCCTCAGAGGAATGAAGGTCATAGAGAACAGAGCATCAAAAGATGAGGAGAAAATGGAGATCCAGGAGATGCAGCTGAAGGAGGCCAAACACATCGCTGAGGAGGCTGACCGCAAATATGAAGAGGTGAGGGAGTCGCTGTTTTTTGAAAAAGTAGTCAGAGGTATAGGTGTTTGTTGTCATTACAGACCAGCAGACAGAAACAGATGATATATCTGATCAAATGTCAAGATTTACCTGTGGTCGAAAAAACATTATGATGTAACTTTACCAAGGACAAAAACACCAAACGTTATAGAGTTCAAAGTAATAAACTTAAAGTATAATTTATTTCATTCATTACAACTTGGACTTGGATTCGGCTTCACAGCTCAGACTTGAGATGAACGCATCTCTAAATATAGTACATCATCTTCACAATTAGTACATTATGTAATTGTAACAACAGTCAGTGTACAGACAGATCCTCTGTGTAAACAGAGTGTGTGCTGACTGCTGATTATCTGCAGGTTGCACGTAAACTGGTCATCCTGGAGGGTGATCTGGAGCGCTCAGAGGAGCGTGCCGAGGTGGCCGAGGCGTAAGTCAACACCTGCACCATGAAAACTCACACCGACACAGGAGCCACTGTCCATAATTCATGTTGCCATAGTAGAGATCCTGTGATCACTACTACGACGACATGTGATCTTACGCATTCCCTTGTAATTGACAAATGTCTTATTTTACCACAAGATAATCCTCTATAAATGGGTTGTACCAACAAGAATTAATTTAATCTACGATAAATTCAAATTAGTTTCACAAAACTAGATTAAAAATAACTAAATCCAGATTTAAAATGAAGCAGAGCTCTGTTGCGCCATTGTTTAAAGCACAATTAAATAGTAATCTGTATGGAGATTGTTGTTCACCCAAATAAAAATAAATACATGAATTTTTGCGTGCTGTCAGACCTAGAAGATATTTATCCCTGTTTCCTTTTTAAGAAAAACTAAACGCAGAACAATAGATAAGAAAGCCAACCCCTGCTCATCCGCTGTAGAAATGCCGGAAATAAAAAGTATGAATGCCACGTCTCATTCTCGTCTCAACATAGCAAGCTTAAGGATTAATATCGATGAAATCATATCGGCAAGAGCGTCAGAAATATATGTATATATATGTATAAATATATATTTATGTATAAATATATATTTATATATATATATATATATATATAATATATATATATATATATATATATATATATATATATATATATATATATATATATATATATATATATGTGTAAATAATTAGCTTGCTAAAAAGTCAGTTAGTTAGCTGGACGTAACTCATCATGGTTCGACAGAGGAGCTCAAATTTCTCCTCCTTTGAGAAAAATGTGGCTGAATTAAAATAATAAATGTGGCCAAAGACTGGAAGGTAAAACAACAGTAAGGAACACTGACTGATGGTCCAATCTTTCTGTTCAGCTCCAGAACAGTTTTCTTTCATAAAACTTACTTTATTGAGTTCATCCTTTCACTTTCTTCAATGCACTTAATAATGGTGTTCAATCCATCTCTAAAAGGCAGCCATTTTAAAAAGTTAAACCTCCTCAAGTGTTAACTTTAAAGTTAATACTGGATTACAGTTTAAATAGTAGTTCCAAGTTCAGGTGCAACAAAATACAAATTCAGTATAGAGTATAGATTTTTAATTATGAGATAGTTTTTCATTTTGGTGTAACATGATTTAAAGGTAAATGATGATTTAGTCCTTGTTGGAGCAACTCAGCCTCAGTGTTTGTATTGACGGGAAGTGTAAGTGCTGCATGATTGTCTCAACAACTGCAACTAATGATTGTTTTTTTATTAATCTACTAATTATTTTTTACAATAAATTGATTAACTATTTAGAGTCAAATAGCTTAATCTATCCTCAGATTGAATGTTACGTTTGACAGTTTGCTTTATAAATAACCAAAACCTTGAAGCAAGTATACAAATGGTTGACAATTTATTTTCCCGTTAACCGACTAATTGACTATTCACTCAATCGTGTGAGAATCCCAAGCTGCAGGACATGTGGAATACAGACATACCTGGGTGTGTGTTTATACATCATGCATGCCTGAACACACCACCACCACCTGTATGGGACTTGTTACTGTTTGTTCTTGTTTTATGGCCTGCCCACTGACCCCTCTCACCCCCGACCTCCCCGACTAACCCCTTCAGAAGAGTGAGGGAGCTGGAGGAGGAGCTCAGACTAATGGACCAGAATATGAAGTCCATGATGTGCGGAGAGGAAGAGGTACTTACTGTACGAACCAACAAGGGTCTAATTCTGCTCCTCTGACCTGCAGCCTCTAAACTCCTCTCTCTGTTTTCTGTCTGGCTTGCACTTAGACTTGAGCATGTCCTTCAAGCAGTCCTAAAAGTATTATGACTGCTGATATTCTATGTTTTTTTTTCTTGTGAACAAATCCCATGAAAAGACCAAAACCAATGATGAATTGCAAAGGTTTGGTTATCATGAAGGGGGTGGCACAATGAATTTCAAGTTAAAAAACAAAACAGCAAAAATTCCCTGTTGGAATCAAGCCAAGAACATAGTTGTCACATAGTTCTCAAAAAACATGTATGTCATTAATTGTTAATCTGTAAATGAAAACGGTTTAGGAAAATGTTTGTTTATTCACCATTTCCTATGAGCCAAGACTACTGTGACCTAAGCAGCATCACTTGTTAGTGGAGGCTGCGCTGATGCGCTGGTACATTTTCATGAGAGCTAGAGTTTTTATGTATGCTTGCAAAGTAATCATTGTTTGAGTTTAATATTTAATAACAAGTACTGTAATGGATGTTCATTTGTATGGACAGTAAAGTCTAGGAAAACTTGAAACACAGATGAAAGAAATAGTGACTGGGAGATTGCAATGTGTTACAGAAGTGTAGTAGAGGCCAGACAGGAAGTGATGTCATGACTCTTAAAAACTCACTGTGCCTCTCTGGCCCAGTTGAGTCAGTCCCACAAACAGCATCCTGCAGCCACTAATACTCACTGGAGCACTACATACGGATTATTCTGCTGCTGGTAAATAGTCCCCAATAGAAAACATTATCTACACCGTTTTGAGTAATGTTTGATGAAAACTACTGGGTTAGAAATAAAACTGACTTATTTTTTCAATATGTGATTCATCTTTTGGCTGACATTCTGTAATCCAAAACTTAAAAGCCTCCTTTGCCTTCTTACTTAGAGTCAGATGTGAACAGAGAGGTTTCATGACAAAAATCCATTTGTTGTCTCTAAGTAAGAAGTTAATACAAATGTTGGAGTGGTCCTTCAGACAATGTCAGGGTCTGCTTTCCTACCTTTCAAATCACTACTTTTTCTTCTCTTGCTTTTCCTGTCCCTTGCCTTGCTCAGTAAATCAGGTGACCTTGAGGAAGAGTTGAAAAATGTCACCAACAACTTGAAGTCACTGGAAGCCCAGGCTGAGAAGGTACAGTAGGAGCTGAGGGTCATTCAGCCATCGGACCCGCCAGTCAAAACAAAACTACAGACATTAACAAATTCAAACACAAAACAGTGATAGGACTCTATGTCCACTTAACAACTTATGACCCAACGTAGGAGACTTGGAGACCTAGACTGTATATAAGAAGTGGAAGTAGTCATTGGGTCCTCACCCATTGGTTTGTGGACTAATGTTGTGAAGTCTTGAGTTTGGCGATTTTGTATGTCGCCAACTTTTTGCGACCAGTAAATGGAAGTGACCTTATTTAGTCAAGCGAGAAGTCCTTTTCTCCTAAATGTCTATACAACCAGAGGAGTCTTCTAACCCCAACCCTCATGGACATGAGAAAGAAATGCAAGTTTAGGACACTTAACTTTTCAGAACCATAGTTTGCTGCCGGTTAGAGACTTAAGAAACAGAGTTCAGAGGAGGAAGAACCTTTTAACAAATGAAGCCGTGGCTGGGGTGAAAATAGCCCATGTTTTTCTTAGGAAGGTTTCTAACTGAGTAAAATGACCCAGAAGTGTCTTTCTGTCAGCCATGATACAAGCTTTTCAAATTCTCTAAATGCTAAGGGGTATTTTATTATCCCCTATAGCATAGGATACACCAAATGGTAAATGGCTCTATCTCTTTTCTAGTTGTCCGACCACTCAAAGATTGTCATCATTCACCCTTTCATACACTGATGGGAGCGGCAACCATACAAGGTGTCATGTGCCCATCAGGACAATCTAACAGTCATACACATTCACACACTGTAGTCACAGCTACGGGAACAATTTGCAAAGTCTTAATATCTTGAAATGACTATGAAGACTATGAAGAAGCACCTCACAGCAAAACATTTAATAATGAATTGACCATAACTTTAAGATTTACAATAAAAAATAATAATATTTATTTATCATACAATGTTTTGTTAAACAACCTTATGGGTTTTTCAAAGAAGATTCAATCATGTTTTTAGAAAGGACAATGCTCTGTGATAGTAACTTGCATGAGGGGCTACAAACTGTGTTTAAAGTATCATCACAAGGTCCAAATGCCTTACAACTGTCTTCATATTTCACTGTTTAATTATGTGTTTCACACCTAATAGTTATCCTTGCTTCTCTTAAACAATAATTGTGATACAGCAATATGAGATTTATCATCCTTTTATGAAGTATGTTTTCTTTTAGTGGTTAATATGTTGTATATGCATTTTAATTCCTTTGTCTATTTGGATTTTAGTACTCACAAAAGGAGGACAAATATGAGGAAGAAATCAAAGTTCTTACTGACAAACTGAAAGAGGTGAGATTCTTTCTTTTACATTGTTGCTGTTTCTGTTGCTTATGCCATATGGAGTTTATAAATCATGTCAACAAGTGCATTGACACATGTTGTGCTGTGGTTTGTGTCAGGCTGAGACCCGTGCAGAGTTTGCAGAGAGGTCTGTGGCCAAGCTGGAGAAGACCATCGATGACTTGGAAGGTATTCAACATACTCACCTGTGTAACATGCCTGCTCTCTGTCATGCAGTGAATGTTAAAATAACAAACCTCCTCGCTAGTTCCAGTTCTGCTGTTGGAACTAAATTGTTGACCGATTGTTGACTGATGAAGCCAAATCAAAATAATTGCATGTGTATGGTTATTCAGCTTGAGCGTTAACTTAGTGTGTAAAAACACTGTGATCACCAGATGCTCAGTTAGGGTCATCCTTCAATCAGAGGATCAGCGGTTTGATCCCCGGCTCCGTCCATATCGTTGTGTCCTTGGGCAATCCACTTCACCCCGAGTTGCCCTCATCCTGGTTGGCAGGTGGCACCATATACTGCTGCCATTAGTGAGTGAATGGGTGAATGATGACAAGTAATGTAAAAGAGCTTTGTGTGTGTTAAAAAGACTAGAAAAGAGATGTACAAGTACAGTCCAATTAACATTAACATACTTAATGACGGAAGGATGACACAGATGCATTATGTCTGTGGTTTTTCCCCTTTGCGGACTAGTAGCCTTAATGAGCACAGTTATGTGAAGATCTGTAAAGGCAGCCAAAACATTCACTCATTCACACCCATCCACAAACTAATGGCACAACTTTTGGGAGCAATTTGGGATTACGTAGAGCCAAGAATCGGACCACCGATCTTCTGATTGAGAGAAAACTCGCTCTAACTACTGAGCCACAGTTGCCCTTTGGCGTAGCGAGTGGGGGCCGACAACTGAGAGGGATACACCTTTACTCATAGAAAAATTCTACATTGTGTCGTCTCCCCCCCTACTCCAATAAGAGCTGTAATTGGGTTAAGGGTGAAGGTCATGTAGTCTATGCCCCAACGTGACACTACGATCAACAGGTATACAGCATAAACCAGTTCACAAACCATAAATGCCACGTATAATAAGGCATGGAAGCACTCACTTCATATAGTATTTCCGCTGCTGAAGAGTGGGACGTTGATTATGTACTATAATGGACCCCATGCAGCCCATAATCCACGATGATTTCATGGATGTGCACCGCTTGACACATGGCTAAAAGTGCCAGATCAGGCAACGCTTCATTTACGTCCAGCACGTTTAACACTGAATGAGTCAGGGAAGACTCAGCTACATCTCAAAGATACAAACGGATGAAAGTGCAAGGAGAATTCCCTGTCATCCTTCTGAGGAGGACCATGTTAAAGCTCTGCCTTATGTTAACCATGTGTACCACATTCTGAGACAAACTGTGCACTGAGCCGAGTCTGTCAGATACTTCTCCTGCCTGGAAAATACCCTCAAGAAAAATAACTCTCAACCTAAAGGAGTTTAAGACTCAATGTGTTCGTCAGGGAATTTGGCTGTAGAGTTGCTGCCCTTCTGTTCTCTCCATTAGAAAGGCATTACAGTGAAACAGCGCGCTTTGATCACTCGTTATCTACTAACGTTTGAATTTAGGTTAACACAAGAGGGCGTGGGACACGAGACCTCTTTCCACACAAGTGCTGAAAAGCAGAAAATCTACTTGCGCCACACATTGTATTAGAAGGGGCTCTAGCGTTCTGGATAGTGCGCATCACGACAGGGGACAGCCCTAACCTCCATGGGGAGCAGGCTGTGCCATATTTATCTTTGGTCCTTTAGCAGGCATATTGCTTTCCGCCTGCTTGTAGTCTTCTCCGCCGCTGTGTGAAGGGTAAGGAAGCCATGTGAGGGTTGTCTCACCAAAAGTTGGCTGTGGAACTAAAAATTACAATGGCGTCAGAGTTCAAACCAAAAACCGGAGTTTGACACTGGTTGTGCTGGGATATCAACACTAATTTCCTCCGGAGGGTGAGAGGTGGATGATAATATTTTTTTTTATTTGTGAAAATGTGAAGAAGTGACTGGTGGTGCTGCGCGTTGGTGTGTGCAGTGGTCGAGCCTTGATGGAAAAGAAACTGGTCTTTAGAGGAAAGTGTGGCCCTTAAAAGTGCTGTAGTGTTTCCTTTTTCGCTGCCTCCTAAGAAGGATATCTCACCAAAGGAGGAGGCGCCACTGGACCATCTGCTTCAGGGACAGTTCACTTGACTAGATGCCACAAGTTACTGTGCAAAATTAGTTGTATATTTTTTCAACAATTCAAATTGATCTACTAGTTGTGGGATTTAGTTGCAGGTATTACAGTTTATATGTATTCTTTACTTTTTTTTCCATGTTATGCTACTATATACTTATCCTCCACTACCTAAAAAAGAAGCTATGTACTAAAATCACAAGTGAGTTTTAGAGGAAGGTTTTCATACAATATGACCAGCTTCTGAATCATCAATCTTCTGGTTTGTATGGATAAAAGTTAGGTCTGTCTTGACCTAACTTGACCTCAGTAAATACAATAACAGTGGAGTGATTATGGAGTGATTACAGCACATGGTATCGCTGCCAGTTGGATATCAGGTGGGGACCCATGCATGTGTGGAAGAGGTTAACCTGTTGGTTAACCTGGAGGTTAACCTTGTTGGCTGGAGGCACTCATTTCCTAAGGCTGTTTCAGGGGTGATGTGATTATGTTGTCTCTGACATGTGTTGTATATAGAACTGTTGCGTGTAGCAGTAATTGATAACTGCATGGCCTTGTTCGGTTTGAGTGTGTTTGAAACCAGACTATAGCGATCAGAGATGACATTATTTGTCTGAATGAGCTTGAAGTTGAATCTTGGTGAGCTGCAGTAACCAGCTGATGTGATGAAGATATTAACTCCAGAGACTCTTGTTCATTCTGTTTGAGGGTTTTTCAGTTTCGAATAATTTTCTTTTTCTTGTCTCTTTGCTTTTTCCATTTCCGTTCTGTGCATCTGTCTGTTTGGTCCCTTGTCTGTGTGTTTGTGTGTGTGTGTGTGTGTGTGTGTGTGTGTGTGTGTGTGTGTGTCCTCCAGATGAGGTCTATGCTCAGAAGCTGAAGGGCAAGGCTCTCAGCGAGGAGCTGGACCTGGCCCTCAACGACATGACTACACTGTAGCGGCGCTCTCACTTCCTCATTGCTCCTCCTTCCTGTCTGAACTATGTTTCTGCCTGCTTCTTGTTGTTTTGTTCCATTCCACAGTGGTATCAGGGGCTGGAAGATTCTAGAAATGCAATGTGCCGAATCCACCCACCCATGTTACACAGCACTAGTCTTTGTACAGGGCTAAGTTATTGCTCACCCAGTCACTGCTGTGTGTCTGCAGGTTCACTTAGTTAATGTCCTCTCTTTCATGAATATTTCCCTCTGTATTAAATTTATTAAAGCTCTCTCTACTTTTCTGTCTCCTTCCTGTCTTTCTAATTTGTTTACTTCTTTACTTAATATTCATAAGCAGTATATATGTATAATTAACAACTGCTTTGTTGCACACCATAATGTATGTGTATGTGTATCAGGGCCAATCAAGGCAATTTATTTTGTTTTATCGGTAGTGGCTATATTGAGATATTTAGTTTGCTCACTTACTTCGTTTTACGTCCGGTGTTTTTACTTTTAGCAATGCATTTAAGCAACTCTGGCAAAGGCTAGACCACAGCACCAACTATTGCAGGACACTTTTGAAGGGAGAGAGAAATCCCCACGAGACGGCGACAAGGCCAAAACAATTACAGAGAGTGAGGGAAAAAAACTTGATATGGTATCTTCAAAGCGACAAGACCTTTGACCAAAACAGAGATTTGACCTGGCAGAGCACGGAAGTTGATTGTCTACTGCTGCGTTAATTAGTTAGTTAAATATTTTTTAACACTTAAACTGATTTTTTGAGGTGTCTAAAATAGGATTTGCTGCTGCCACGTCCACAGCAGTGCATTGCTGTGCTCCTGAGCTTGCATTATTGCCTATTACTCCAAACTGAGGGCCTGCTGTCCGTCATCTACTGATAAATACCTTAACCTTACCTTAACTAAACATATATGGCTTTTATTCATTTAATATAATTGTAAACTGAATATATTTGTGTTTTGGATAATGAAAATAATAATTAATTGCAGTCCCAGTTTAATACCAAATCACATTGTTCTTTTTTTTTACAGGAAAGTTTTGTTAAATAATGTGTTATTAAAAAATGTAGTACAGTGTTAAAGATTATACAGGCCACGTTTTGAGAATGTAAGTTCCAAATACAACTATGGTTTTGTGAATATCTGGATGACTACTAGTGGCAGTAACCAAAGTGTCTGGACCTGGTATAGGCTACCACTGTGGTAGCCTAGACGAGGTATGGTATAAATACTATGTGGTAGTACCACATGGTATTAATACCTGTTATGAGAAGTTTGTTGGTTACCGGCATGACTGTCACACACAACTCTCTACTGGTCAACCTTGATGCCAAAAGTATAGCCCGTGCGAGCGTGCAAATACCTCAGTATATCTTGCAACCTGGATCTCCCCCCATGTCTCTGCACCATGAAGAAAACACAACAGTTTCAATACACCACTCTTGTGGAAGGAGCCCTTGAACTCTGCAGGGTCTCAACTTGATTCAAGCTCACTCTATGACGCGTACGATATCAGAGAGATCAGAGGGAATGTATAGAGAAGACCACTTGCCTAGGCGTTGGCAAGAGTATTCCAAGAAAAACAGAAGTGAGTCGTGCACTCTGAGGCGAATAGGCAGAGAGGAACACCATGCAGTAAGAATGTACAGACCCTCTACCACCGGAAATGAAAAACACACTGTGTTACTCAGAGCAGCACGAGTCCTTCTAACTGGTCTTTGCAGATTAAAGTACATGGGCACCTTAACGTTGATTGTCATAGTTTTCAACCAATCAGATCTTTAGTTTGACATGCTAGGCGTATTCTTTGACATGACAGGGCCAGCGGGATAGCCTGGAAGTACGTTAGCAT
>NW_027175988.1:0-19325 GCF_023055335.1 Clinocottus analis | reverse complement strand
GCTGCTAAATGCTCCACCGTGTTCAGCAGCTTCTAACAGCGTCTGCATGAAATACAAACTTCCATCTTCAGAAACACAAAGCTCTCCATGCAGCAGACTGTGACACTTGTTTCTGGAGTGCAGGGTGTGATCAGTGTGTGCAGGCTGCAACTTTGTGAAAGTGACTCCTTCGCCTGCTGGCCTCTAACTGTTATTGATGGCCCTGTTGTAATTCCACCTAAGACAGCACAGTTGTCAGTGCCCTTGCCTCCAGTAATCACAGTAACTTTTAGTGATTGCGAACTCGTCTGACAGCGGGCAGGAAGGACCAGGCATCTACTTTACATATAAATACACACTCGCCCCGTGCATTCATAAAGACGTAATTAAACTGCAGCGACGTGGAGACACTTTGGTCTAACAGGCCGACCTTTCAGCAGTTGAAAAGATATTTGGACTTTTCAGCTTTCCATTAGTAGTTTATCACTGGGTGGGACACACAGTGAAATGACACAGCATGTAATGTGACATGCTGACAGTACACCACACTGCTGGTTCAGTGGTGCAGTATCACATCAACGGAGCGACATGCCAGCTGAAGATTTAGTCTCAATGACAAAAATAATTTCACCACAAGGTCCACATTCCTGATATCAACACATAACCCGAGCTGTCAGAGCATTTTGAAGGGACAGCTTGAGCCTCTGTCATGAGATGTCCTCCAGCCGGGTCAGTATCTCTGAGGATAAGCCAGTGGAGTCGGGGGCCCGAAACCCAAAGAGGGGCCCTTCATCTCTGGGTGGCACAGAACCATGCGGTCCAACTCCCAACTGAAAAATATGTTACCAAACAATGGAACTGCGTTGTCAATTAAGTTTACACTTATGTATTGTGTACATATAACTGTGAGAGCAGGTAAAAAGTTATTCAGTGGGGGACAAAATAACACGTACAAATAAATATATAAGTCCAACGGTATTGTGCTAAGGTCTGAACAAACTTATTTAACCAGAGCTCGTCTAAACAACAGACGGTGAGCTCATAGTTCAGCGGTCGGCTCCGGGTCTTGTATATGTAATATAAAAGTTTATAAGTTGTGATATCAAACAGCTTTTGAGGCTCCAGACACATTTTTTGAGTGGAAAAAAGGGCAAAATGTCTCTTTGGAGTTGCTGCCATTGTTTATTGAAGGGGAGAGAAGACGTCTCGCCTCAGTGGTGCAGATGCAGCGGCTGCTGAGGACACCCCTCTGGCAGACGTACAATGGAACAGTCCAATTAACCAGCCCACTCTCAGGCAGGTGTGCTGCAGCAGAGTCTCCATAAGGACGGTGGGCTCCAGGAAAATGACAGGAAAAGCTGTTTGTGCTTGTATTACCTTAACTTAACGTTTCTAAATTGCATGCGCTCAATAAAGACGTATAAAGTGGCTACACAAGTTCTTCACTTCTTTTAACAAGGTGGTACTTTAAAAGCACTGTGACACATCACCTTCATGTGGGCCTGTCGCGTTATGGCCCTCACAGACGATGTCAACCAATTACTTCTGGCTGTTTTTAAGGTTTCCAAACGTGGGACGGGAGCGAAGGCTTCTATTTAAATGGGACTCGGGGAATTGGAAGTCGCTCTCTACCTGTGCAGGACGCCTGCAAACCAAGCCGCTCTTTACTTTGCCCACTGAGCAAGATGAATTGCTGTCGGGTGGAGGCAGAGTTCACAGAAACAGACGATGTCGGTTGTTCATCATCAGTCACTGTTGGAGCCGTGGAGGGAAATTAGTTGGAACATTATTTGCTACTTGTGTTCACACACTTTAGTGTTCTAACAGAGATAAAGACATTGTGACAACACACAGATTACTGCGTCAATGGAGTGATGGGCCTGCTGTCAGAGACCAGTCCAACATCTCAGCACCTGAATGAAGTGGTCCAACCCTCACTGTCTTTCCTCTACAGATGGAACGCAGCCCTCAGATTGGACTTACAGGAGCATTACTGGGCCAAGGCCGGAGTCAACTAATTAAAACTTTACATGTTGAGCTAATTGTCTCCCAGAGCCAGTCTTCTAACGCATCTTGGGATGAAATGAATACCAATTGTCAGAGTGCCCAGAATCTGTAATTTAATTAACATGAATAAAAACTGTTCTGAAAGACTGGTGAACTTCTCACACCCAAATATTGTCTTTTTTCTCTCCACATGCTTGCAGAGAGATTAAAGACCCGAGGCCTTTTCCACTGGACCCACTGCCTGCAGGCTGTGTGAGCTCAGCCTCACTTCCTTAATGTTTCACATTAGGATGCTTTACGTCGTCTGTTTTGCATTTGATAAGCCAGATTTAATGATTGACTTCTTAGTTCAGAGCTCACACAGCGTTTAGTTATTGATTGTACTGATGTATTCTGCTTCCACTTCATTTGATTCTGGCTGATAGCGCACAGCTCGCTTGATTGGATTCTCTGATTTGTGTGATTATTGTCATGAAGTGTAATCAGAGCAATCCCACCTTAAAGTGTGTGTGTGTGTCTGTGTGTGTGTGTGTGTGTGTGTGTGTGTGTGTGTGTGTGTGTGTGTGTGTGTGTGTGTGTTTTTACTTGAGAGGATTGAGGAATGCAAATTAAAGCAAAAGATTGCAGTATGAATTTGCTCAGTAACAATCCGTCCACTCGGTTCCTTGTGGGCGGATGGAAAATGCAAAATTTGCTGTTGAATGAATGAATTGACCTTTATTTCTTCCAATAATATTGTATACATCCAAACACTAAACGTTCACTAAAATAAATAAATAAAAAGCTACAACAGATTCCAGCAGAAACAATAAAAGAGAGCTTTGTTAGCTGCTCGTCATCGTGTTCAGGAGCACGACGCCGACCAGATCAATACTCTCATCAGCCTCCTGGATCAGCTTTAGCACAACGGACCGGGACGGCCTCTTCACTGCTGGCGTTGCGCTGAATCAAAACCATCTTTCTCCCTTCGGCTCCACGCTGTGAGCACTCCCAACAATCCAGTGACGTGCAGTGAGGGTTGAGGAGGAACTGACTCACAAGTCAGGTTTACACACATACAGTAGGATGCCGAGAGGACAGGGTGGGAGAATAGGAGAGAATAGGATGCTGAAAACCATTTTAAACAACCCTGTCTCCTACAAATTACATTCCCCCAGAACTAATACGTATTTTCAATTACGTTCAAATTACGTTCTGGGGGACTGTAATTCGTAGGAGACAGGGTTGGTTACAGTATATCTTACTTTTACTGGCAAGTAATCCTTAAATCCTCCTTTTTCAGGGCGAGAACTGACAGCTGTCAGCTAAGCTCCAGCGTTGCATTTCTTGTTGTAGTCGTGGAGTTTTATTTTTTCTTTTACATACTTTTAGAGTTCACCGGACAGCGGCTCACTATCGCCCCCTTCCTTTGAGGCACAGGTACTGGCTGCCTCAAGGCGAGCGTTTTCCCTGTGGATTCATGTCAGATCAATAAGACGTTAATATTACACACATACGTGAAACACATTACTGAACACCATGGACATTAAGACATAATAAAAGTGTCCTCAACCATCATATTGGAAACATACACAGAAATGGGAACAAGCACGCGGCATGTGCACGCGCTCAATCCAGTTTGTGAGTGATTGCGCAATCTGGAGGGAGGTTCAGCTCGTCTGGGCCTCACCTCTCGTCTGCGTTGTATTGTGAACAGGAAATACAGAATTTCCGCGATTTTGACTATAAAATGGTAAAAAAAAAACTAAAAAAAAACGTATGAACCACACCAAAATCATAGACCAGAGAACAAATATTAATACTTGTTATTTTATTATTTCCTTTCTTTTTCTTCTCATGATGGCAGGGGAGGCAGAGCCTCACCTGCCTCCTCTGACTGCACGTCACTGCAACAATCTCCAGCGACATCAGAATCATATCGGAAAAAACACAAGCTGACCAATCACAGCTGGCGTTGCTTCCACAAGGTAACCATTCCCCGAGAAGTCTTTCATTATTGAAGGACTGACGAAGGACTTTGCGCTCAGAGGTCGTGACCTTTAGGGGGCGATCACACCAGACGCGACTCTCAAAAACGCCTCGCTGGCAAAACCATTGTTTTCCTCCGGTACGGCCTTTTCTGCACGCCTTTTAAACGCTGGGCGTCGCGTTTTTGTAGCGTTTTTTTGTTAAAAGTTAAAATATTCTCATCACTGCCACAGTCGGCCAAGACAGCCAATCGGATCAAGCGAGAGGCGGGCTTTATTCCTTCCTGTCTTTGTGTGGTATGAACAGCGGGGAATTCAAAATGGCTTCCCTCCGATGAGGCGCTAACGTTAGCGGTATTTAAATACGAAGAGCTTTACAATCTAGATGGAAACAGGACTCTGCTGCTCAGAAGACGCTCCAGCTGACTGCTGCTCAGCCCAAAGTACAACTGAACGCTCTCGTCATCCAGACACAACTCATGGACTAGATGGAGGTGTCCGCCGTACTCTTTCCTTCTTTTTCTGTAAAAAATATTGTGAACCCAAAACCTTCACTTTTTTGGGGATTTTTTTCCTCTTCCTCATCCTACAACACAGCAAGGGCAAGAGCGCCGGGCGGTTTGGCCCGGCACGTTTTTGTCAAGGCTTTTTTGAAGCGGCTGTGCTTTTAAAGGTTGCCTTCTGTGTGATGGCCCCTCAGAGGCCTGAAGACGTTCAGTATTCTCAGTCGGCCTCATCGGAGTGTGTGTTGTCCATTAAAACACATTCGTCTGCCGGTTTCTGAATCTGTTTTTCTCCCTGTGATCTATGGAAAGAAGAAATGTTCATGCACCGATCACGTCTTAGTGTTGCTGTTTGAGTTCGTGACTGTTGTCAGAAAGTACCTAAAGATGTTAGTCTTTTTATTTAATTAGAAATACTTAACGTTTAATGAAAAACAGTTAATATCCAAGACTTCAGGGGCTTTGACGTACATCTTCAAGTCAAGTGTCAGGGTGAGGTGGTGCAGGACGTGTCGATGCTTCTACATCCCTTCATAAGCTCATCCAGACTTTAATCTATAATAAATAATTGCTTGGTTGCACGAATATCTTTTTTAATTTGGCATATGCCGTGCACAGCCGTACCGTTGAGGGTTGTGTGTGAGAGAAACAATAAGAAAACGTAGGAGCAGCATTGTGTACGCTGAGTGTTTTGTTCCAATCACTGGTGTCACTGTTGTTTACTGCTGAAGCCTCCTCTGCATCACGGCCCCGGAGGAGGAAAGGCACAGACGTTTTCAAATTGACCTTCATTCTCTTTGGGGTTCCAATAAATGAAGCCGTGCCGTAATAACGTTCTGAACACTCGTGTGCTCGCTGAGTGAATGACTGAATAAGATTGGCCCTTCAGTCCCGCAAATAAACAATGACAAATTAATTACTGGAAATTAACAGAACTGTCACGGCGAGCCGAGGAGGCGAGCCGAGGAGGCGAGCCGAGGAGGCGAGTCGAGCGGCTCAAAGTTTATTCTCCTCAACCGGCCGACCTGCCGCGCTCCTCATTACTGATCCTGCGCGGCGACGCGGGCGGAGGAGTCGGCCGCCGCTTTGATGCTGCCGGATCGTTTCCGACGGAGAGAGAGAGAGGACACGATGTGCTGTGTGGCAGAGCTGCAGGCCTGAACACACAGAGACCTGTCCAGTGTGGAGGAAACACCCTGGGGTCATCAAGGGCCACTCTGCCCTACAAATCACACGCTGGCACTTGTGTCCTCATCTTGTGTCCTTTTCCTCACTCGCATCCTAACCTTGTGTCCTTTTCCTCACTTGAGACCTTTCCTTGTGTCCTTTTCCTCATGTTTGTCCTCTCCTTTTGTCCTTTTCCTCACTTGTGTCCTTTCCTTGTGTCCTTTTTGTCACTTGCGTCCTTTCCTTGTGTCCTTTTCCTCACTTGCGTCCTTTCCTTGTGTCCTTTTCCTCACTTGTGTCCTTTCTTTGTGTCCTTTTCCTCACTTGTGTCCTTTTTGTGTCCTTTTCCTCACTTGCGTCCTTTCCTTGTGTCCTTTTCCTCACTTGTGTCCTTTTTTGTGTCCTTTTCCTCACTTGTGTCCTTTCCTTGTGTCCTTTTCCTCACTTGTGTCCTTTCCTTGTGTCCTTTTCCTCACTTGCGTCTTATTCTTGCCTCCTGCTCCCTCGCAGCAGGGATGGAGCGATGCAAGGAAACCAGGCGAGGAGAGAGGATATGTTCTTAGAGCAATGAGACCTCCTTAAGGAGATGACTTCTGTTTCTAAAGATGGAGTCGTCTTAAACCGCTCTGTACTTGTATTATTTGATGATTATTATGATTTTTATCACGGGCTCATGGTGTCTTTAGAACACTGAACATTATTTATCAGGCTAAATGTTCAGGGGGAAATTTAAATGATGACTCATCAAACTCTCAGGAATCATCAGCCTCATGTGACTGAATGATGACAAATGATTGAAAGTGTTCCTCTGAGGACAGACAGACTCTCCTCTCTCACTGTAGCTGCATCCTTCACTGTTAATGGAGGAAATGACGGATCAGGAAAAGACAAATATTTCCAAGAAATGAAGTTGTTTGTGATTCTTTTGTTGTTCAGTGGGGCTGCTCTCAGGTATCCTCCGTCATGGCTTCTCCTCACTCCTCACTTCTCAGAGCAGAACGGTCAAAGCCCTGTCTCTTTATGGCCCCGCCCGCCTGTCCCCCGTTAGCCCCGCCCACCTGTCCCCCTTTAGCCCGTTAGCCCCGCCCACCTGTCCCTCTTTAGCCCGTTAGCCCTGCCTACCTGTCCCCATTAGCCCTGCCCACTTTTTCCACGTCCCAGCTGTCCGTCAGCATGGATCCTTTCTTCTTTACTGGTTACTCCTCACTTCTGTTTGAAGTTTAGTTTCCTGTTTCCAGCCGTGGCGCTGTGACGGGCCGAACATGTGTGAAACCTTTGAATCACTCTAATCAAATAAATCAAAGACTTCTTGAAAAAGGATTTGAAAACAGTGAATCAAAGTGAAACTTGTTTTCCTTCACTTTCAGTGTTTCATTATATTTCTTAGTCATATCCTTGTTTCTATATGTGTGTCAACCTGTTTTATATTCCTCTGAGTTCCTCACTTCACTTTCTGCCTCATGACTCTAATTACACTTCGTGGCTTGATATATAGTTTCTTTTTACTTTGCATATTTTAACGTGTTGTGCCTCACAGATATCTTCATTATGTGAAGTGACGTTATATTTTTAGAACCCTATCCTTACGCTCACCCTGTTAAGTGGTGTGTTTTCTTCCCTCCCTCTTGACAAGGTTACCGCTGCTGCTTCAGGCGCTGATCTACAAATCAATAGTCCTGAGGAGGGGAAAGATTTCTAGTGATCAACAGCGCTCATCCAGTGAGTCAGCTCTCTCCAGGGCCGTGTGGGAGAAACTTTCAAACAATTAGTGCTATTACAAGACTACTACACAGGAGGGATGCTGGGCTCAGCATCAAAGCCCAGCGACTGCTCTCCTGAAGCCTCCAGCAGAGAGCAGCTCTGACCGAAGTCACGCAGTTCCTCAAATACCAGGCCGCTGAGAAATGAACCTTTCCCCAGTAGGACCACAATGCAATCTGTTTTTGAAGACATCACAGACAGAACAAGTCTCATATGTACCTGAAGACGAACTCAACGCAGCAAAATGAATCAACACCATCATTTCATCACCTGAGGACAGTCATGGGACCTGTGAAATATATATATATATATATATATATATATATATATATATATATATATGTATATATATATATATATATATATATATATATATATATATATATATACATATATATATATATATATATATATATATATATATATATATATATTACAACAAGACACATTACAACAAGAGAAAGACAAGAGAGCTTTGACTTTTAACATAGTCTGATGCTGTGCAAGTACATTTGTAATGTGTTTACATGCTAATTTGTTTGTGTTTTACTTTGTTGGCATATTTTAAGCCAAACTATGATGTAAACCTCAGGAATATGAAACCAAAGTAACAGATGTCAGCTTGTATTTCCTTGTGTTTTTATGCATATTCAGTATGCGTGATGCAGTTATGTATTATTATTAATTATTATTAATTGAAGTTAATATCCGTTCATCTGTTTCCATACATTTGCTCACCTACATCGATCTGTGTGAGATTAAAGGTTCTACGTTCCAAAACTGTAAAACAGACATACGTAAACACAAAGAAACTTTCTGAACCCTCGTTTCCTCTTTTCATTCCCCAAATCTAAATGTCTCACACATAAATAAATAAAGGTAATACAACAACATTGAGCACTATAACTTCATCTTTGAAACACACATCGCTGCTCGGTTATCTAAAAGATGAATATAATAGTTAAAAAGATTCTTGGCATTAACGTCAATCTGACGAGATGGTGCACCTTTAATAATGCATCATTTTATTTTGTGTTGAGAATCTGAATCCAAGGCACTTGATTTTGTCAAATTAATGTAACACGATGAAGCGGAGTAGAAGTATAAAGTTACATGAAATGTAAATGTACCTAAAAGGTGTACTTTAGTGTTTAAGAAGCCAGTTACAGTACCGCTGAAACAAGAGCACACAAGTGTTGAAGAGCACTAACTTCTTCATAGATCTGCTTCTAACCAGATTAATGCATTTCACTTTGAAAACATTTTCTGAGAAGACCCTGCAGATGTCTACCTGTCACAGTCTCAGTGAAGTGAAGTCTCAGCCTCCAGTGGATGACGTCCGGTGTTGTCGGTCCATCAGCGCTCAGGTGCACAGCGTCCGGCCCCACAGAACCCGCGGGTCATGCGGTCCAGAGAAAGGAGCAGCCAGTCCCTCTGCTTTGAGTCCCACTCAAAGTGAAGTCTGGGATTCGTCCCACGTGTGTGTTGCCTGCCATCCCCAGACAACCTGACAGACTGTTGTCCTGTTTAACTCGCAGTTCCTCATTTCCCCATGACGAGCAGAGGACTCGTGCCGGTGGGGAGCCGCAGGTCCGTGTTCCTGTAAGTGAGCATGAGGAGCCTCACAGCGTGGGCATCCTGGGAGCTCAGCAGAGTGAAGATGTGCTCTGTGTTCCAGCAATGTGTCGCGGATTACTGAAGCAAAGCCTGTCGGGTTTGACGCTGTTGGAAAGACGGGTCAACATCTGGAGAGTATGAATATCCACAAGTGATTCATCAGGAAATACAAAAACACTTCAGGAAAAGCTCATCGGTCGGGTCAAAACAACTCTTGTTATGTGACAAAAACTACTTTATTTATTGAGGTGTTGTAATAATGCTGAGTGAGACCTAATCAATGCACAGCGTTCTATTTATTTAAGTGCTGAGAAAAATTGAAAAAAAAATAGGAGCACACAATTAAAACAACATAAAATACATTTACAGATGAATCATTCTAAACATTTAAGTCAAACTATTAAAATGAGCTTCACATCAAGTTGTTGCACAACACAGCTATATTTAAAGATAAATACATGAATAAAATATATCATCAGGGGAAAAGACCAGTTGGTAAAAATTAGTTTTGAAACAGGATTTAAAAGCAGAATCCACGTCCTTTCTGAGTCTTGCATTTCCGGTTTCATAGCATAATACCTCTGCTTTTAAAAGCCACAGCAGAAACACGAACGATGGATCTTGTTAAAGAACGTTTGGCTGAAGAGGTCCACAAATATGAGCATTTATAAAACCTGACGGAGTATCAGGACACAAAGATGGAGGTGAATTCCTGGAGGGAGATATCGTGAACGTCGGTGTCCAGGTCGACTATGGAGTATAGAAAACGCAGGGGAACTAAAAATCAAAATGAGTCCATTAACTGCGCTGCCAAGCAGACGGCACCTTGTGCTCCTGAGGTTTTAGCGCATATTTAAATATAGTAATATTAGTTGCAATAGTAATATGCAGTCATTTGTTGCGAACCTGGACCTTTTCTATGCATACGAGCCTCAATACAGAACTAGTCCAACTCGTAAAGACGGACGCTAGCAGCTCCACGCAGTCACAGACCAGCGCTAGCAGCTACACGCAGTCACAGACCAGCGCTAGCAGCTCCACGCAGTCACAGACCAGCGCTAGCAGCTCCACGCAGTCACAGACCAGCGCTAACAGCTCCACGCAGTCACAGACCAGCGCTAGCAGCCACACGCAGTCACAGAACCGGCGCTAGCAGCTACACACAGTAACAGAACCGGCGCTAGCAGCTACACACAGTCACAGACCAGCGCTAGCAGCTACACACAGTCACAGACCAGCGCTAGCAGCTACACACAGTCACAGACCAGCGCTAGCAGCTACACGCAGTCACAGACCAGCGCTAGCAGCTACACACAGTCACAGACCAGCGCTAGCAGCTACACACAGTCACAGACCAGCGCTAGCAGCCACACACAGTCACAGACTAGCGCTAGCAGCCACACGCAGTCATAGACCAGCGCTAACGGCTACACGCAGTCACAGACCAGCGCGAGCAGCCACACGCAGTCACAGACTAGCGCTAGCAGCCACACACAGTCACAGACCAGCGCTAACGGCTACACGCAGTCACAGACCAGCGCTAGCAGCCACACGCAGTCACAGACCAGCGCTAGCAGCTACACGCAGTCACAGACCAGCGCTAGCAGCCACACGCAGTCACAGACCAGCGCTAGCAGCTATACACAGTCACAGACCAGCGCTAGCAGCCACACGCAGTCACAGACCATCGCTAGCAGCTACATGCAGTCACAGACCAGCGCTAGCAGCCACACGCAGTCACAGCGGTGTGAACATGTCTCATGAGAGCTGTGCTTATGAAGAACAGGTATGCTCCTCTCTGTCTCGTTGGAATTCCTTTCCTGAAGTTTCATTTAATTTTCTTTCCCTCTCCATTGTGTTCTCAGTACAAAGGCCACCTTTACACTTTGCCAAATGGATAATTGCTATTAGATGGGAAACTTAAGGTTGTGTTTGCGCTGAAGGCTCACGAGCGTAACATCGAGCCTGGAGCCGAGGCCGACAGCGGGTGACCTTTACGCTGCTATCAGTCCATTGTTCATTGTCTCATATAACAGATGAGTAAGAAACCTTCATTCATGATGGCTCTCATGTTGAGAGAGTTATGCATTTTACAGAAGGATCTTTTTGGAGGATGCAGTCTGTTAAAGGTGCTGCGCTATACTGACAGGTGTTTAGCTTACTCTCATGGACAAAATAATAGTAACACAATGCAGGTCAACAGCTCCACAAACGGCCTCCAAAAGGATCCTCCAGTGCGGCGGATCCCAACTTTTTTAAAGCCACGGACCGGTTTCATGTCGGACCGGCCTTCGCGGTGTGGGCGTTAAATAAAACGTAATAAATATGACGTATTAAAATATGACGTACTAAAATGATACGACCGACATGAAGCAATTACAAAGTGCGTAAAGACACAACTCACCATCACTCCAAATTAGTGGGAGAATGAATGAAAGAATGAAAGAAAACTTCCCCCAATGTGTGTTTATGTCCTGTCAACTCCGTAAATTAGACCTTCATGTCCAGTCTGCTGCTTCATTTAAACCCACTTCACAAAGACAGGATGTTGAAAATGGAGGCAGGGTTTCCAGAGCTTTTTTGGTGTTCTCAAGGATGCTCTGCCTTGATTTTAACCCAGAACACTAAGTTGAAACGGACTTTTAAGTTTCATTTTTGGGGTAACTATCGCGTAGCATGTGTCAAGAGGTTGCGTGCAGACGGATGTATCCGGTCTTTTTTCAAAATAAAATGTTTTTCTGACCTTTTTTTTTCATTCTTTCTCTGCGGCCTGGTAGCAAGGGACCCACGGACCGGTACCAGCATCTCTAGAGCAGCTTGTCAGAGCTTGTGGATGTCCTGATAAACATGTCAGCTCATTCCATGCAGCAATGATGCACCTGCTACCAACACCTCTCATCTAAATGAAACGGCGTAATGTGATTTACATCTCTGGGTGCAGTTGCCTGCTGCACGCCACACACTCCCTGTGCAAAGTGCCACCGCATGCCAGTCACATGTACCGCTGGAGTACCGCTAGAGCTCCATCATGTTTTAATTATATTAATTCATGGCGGATCACAAATGCACAGATCAGCAGACAGCGGGGACGCGGCGGAGAGCCGCCGACATGTCATCCCACTTAGATTGCATCAGCGCTCTCCGGCTGATGGAGTTTAATTCCCCCTCTGCTGTAAGAGGATGTATAATCAAGCCAAGTGGTGGCAGCGAAATTAGAATATAATTCACACACACAAGAGTTGTTCCCAGCTTCCCCGCCTGTCGGATCTCTTGCACCTTGACGCTGCCGCTGTGAATAAATAAGATGCAGCTCGGAGCGTCTCTTCACGGCCTCCACCGCAATCACCAACTGCTGTCGTGAACGCCACAGACGACTCGCAGCCTAATGGACACAGATGGAGCGGATCGTCTGTTTATTCTCAACGTGGCATGCTGGTTGCTTTGAGTAGATGGGAACTTCTACTGAGATGTTTACACGCATCCACGGGGTTCACAGAGGACGAGCTGACGAAGAGAACGTAGCCAGTGAGCAGCAGCTGGTGGTGTTGATGATGGTGGAGGAAGGACTGACAGATTTACAGGGTTCCTACACATTTTGACCAATGAATTTCCATGACTTTAAACCAAATTTCCATGACCAAACATTTAGTCTGCTTATATCTTTCTTTTAAAAGCATATCAAAGTATTTCAAACTCAGCGTAAATGAACGACCTCAACATATAAATATAACAAATGTCCATGATTTTTCCTTGACTTTTGGGATTGTATTTTTTTCCATGACTTATCCAGGCCTGGAAATGAGCATTTTAAAATGCCATGACTTTTCCAGGTCTTTCATGACCATACGACCCCTGTATTTACAGGTTCACATAGCTAATAAAGAGTGAATGTTCATGCAACCTACTCGTTAGCCTTGATAAAAATAAGGCTTATGTGTGTCATGAGGACAGGTAGGTGCAGCCTCAGGGCTGCTCCTGCATCACCTGGCCGCCTCCACACCTCACACCTTGGAGCAGCAGGAGAAGACCACGCCGCCTCCTGTCGGCCGACGCCGAGGCTGCTATCGGCACGGCTCTCCAGAGACGCTCACCGGAAAACAGACTTCAGCTCTGATGAGTCTTGATTCCTGCTGGATGTGAATGAACGCCTGCGTCTGTCCGGCCGAGTGTTGACGGCCGAGGCTGCAGGTGGTGTGATGGTGGGGTTGATGTCATGGGGAATACATTTCTCGGCACACTTTATGGCCCCGAAGCACCAACTGAGCGCTGAGTGTTGCCGCCGTGTCCGTCCTGCTATGACCACGATGCCCCTATCGGCCGTGGGATGACGGGCCGCATCTCAGCGCTGCGATCGTCTCACGTTTGCTTCTCGGAGATGATGATTCTGTTAAACTCAGATGGCCTCCAGCGCCACCAGATGTCGATCCCACCGAGCAGCTTTGGATGCGGTGCAACGGGGGATTAGCATCATAGATGTGCGTGATGCCGTCATGTCCATCAGCATTGAAACCTCTGAGGAATGTTTATGGCACCTTTATGAATGTGTCAGGGAGCATCGAGGCCAGAGGTCAGATGGGATGGGTCTGACGTGTCATTGGATAAAATGTCGCAGTATATCTTTTTTTTATAATGAACAAAACATGTAACTCCAATACAACAGTTACCTTAAAAAAATAAGAGAGATGCAATCTTACATAACAATTAAAAAAAACAATTAAAAATGATTGTCAATCTTCATTTGTTATCAATTGTTTGATACAACAACAGTTATTACCAAAACAAACACAACGTATCAGGATTTCAGAGAGGAGGAAGAGGAGGGAGGGAGGAAGAGAAGAGAGAGGATGGAGGAAGAGGAGGGAGGGAGAGGAGGGAGGAGGAAGAGGAGGGCAGAGGAGGGTGGGGAGGAAGGAGGAGGAGGGAGAGGAGGAAAAGGAGGAAGAGGAGGGCAGAGGCGGGTTCATGTCCACACTGATGGAGAGGGAATTCACTTTCTCAGACAGAGAGCTGAAAGTATTGTTGATGGTTGCTGTGTATATATGTACACACACACACACACACACACACACACACACACACACACACACACACACACACACACACACATATATATATATATATATATATATATATATATATATATATATATATATATATATATATATATATATATATAATTGCTATAATTTAATTGTTTGATTCTGCAAACTGTCTTCAAACTTTGATTTTCTTGTATTTCTTGTAAATCTTGTATTTGTGATTTTGCGCTATACACAATAAATTGAATTGAATTGAATATATATATATAATTCTCTCCTTTTGTCTATTCGTCCATCCTCTCCTCATATTCACCTTGTATTGTCCAAAAAGGACAAACTCATAACAATCGTCTGCGTTGTTATTCAAAATCTTTAAATCTATATTTTGAAGTATTTTATTTTCTATCAATTGCAGTGAAATGTTCTCGCTCCGTGCTCCTGGTGCAGTATTCCTTCCTCTGTCATTCCTCACCGTCACAGCTCTCAGGTTCTGCTGCGTTGTGTGTAAACTGGAACAAACAAACACAACGTCTCCTTCATGTTCCTGCTCTGCTCTACTGCCCCCTGTTGGCTCTCTGTGTTACTGACACCAGCCCAGAGGCCGCGACACGGTGACACAGCCGGGTACCGCTTCCAGCTGCTGATGCTAGGTTTTATCCGACGAGCACCTTGTCTCTGTGCTGGTAAAGTGAGTTTCCTTGTTGAAGACGCATCAGTTTGTCTACACTGACATGAACAACACCTGCAGGTCCATCACATGGACCATCCTGCTTGTTTAACCTCTCCTAGTCTGTGATACTTTACGTTAGGACCATCTATCCATAGTTCCATCTATTTAATCTGCATGTGCTGCAGGCGGAAAACTGAAAGTGAAAACAATGACATGAAGTCCTGAGGAACAACTGGAACAAAGTGATGATTAGAAAGCTGGAATGAAGGCTGAGGGTCAGCCGCCGTTTGTACCTTTGTCATTTGCTAATAAGCGTTTGTAAAGAAATGAAAGTAAGAGATTCGGAAGAGCCTGTGTGCTATAATGTCTTTTTGATAATGCCACTGTCGCAATCATTGTCTTTAATCCTTCAGTCTTTTCAGTATCGTCTATTTGAAGTGTGATTCATCTTTCTCATCTCCTTTATGTATATTTTTCTTTATAGTGCGGGAAAGATTCTGTCTCCATCCATGTTCTCTACATCCACCTCCATGTGCATTGCTGCACTCCCACCATGTCTGGATTTCTGGGGAACAACTGTGTGCACTGTGTGCCACTCGTGCACAACACAAACAACACAAACAACACAAACAGAAGGACCGGAGCGTCTCTGCAGCGTGGCTGGAGCGCTCGACCTGCACAGGCTGCAAACAGCCGTCACGCATTCCTCCACTCTGTCTGTACATGAACAACATGTAATTAATGTGACGTTAAAGCTGTGACTGTCTTCAGGAGAAACTTTGAAGAAACGTTGGGGAATGTAAATGCAGTGTTTTTGGAACTCGATCCACACCGGCGACTAAACGCCTGAATATATTGTTTCTGTCACTTCAGTTGTGTTTTCCCAACACCTCACACAGACAACAAAGAGACGAGCGGCTCGCTGGTGAACAAAGACTCACATTAAGCTGCTTAACAGGAGACGGAGACAAGAAACCAGCTCCGAGAGTGAATAATGGACTCACATTCATCAGGTGGACACAACCACTCATGTTGCTCTGCGTCTGTTGGATGTGAAAACACATTTTCCAGAACTTAGTAAGATGTCGAAAAGTCGGACGTGCTTGTTACCCAAAAGGTTCCCGCCCCCCAAAAAATGAATGAATGCAAATCCTACATACTCGCTTTGAACGTGTTTTTAGATCCATCCCATTCAATCAGCCTCCTGTGGGATAATGTTACCCAGCATTATGAAGTATACATATCATTATGAAATATATATATCATTTATCGGCTTTTGGTACATAACAATTTGTCCAACTTTAAATGTTTCTGTCAGGTTTAAATATGACAGACCAGACCGGTGGCAGCGTTCAAGAAACAGCCTTCAGAGCCTCCACATGTCAAACACACACTGCTGAATGTGTCTGTGACCTCTGCACAAATCCATGTGCAAGTCCTTGGGTTAAAGAGAGCGGCGGTGAAATGAAAGGCCATTAAATATCGTGCGGCCCAGGTCCATCAGACTGGATGAAATTGCAGCACAAAAGAGGAATAGAAATCCCCATCCTCAGACGAGCCATGATGGCCTCTTTAAAACGGGAAAAAAAGCAAAGAAGCAATTACTTGAGATTCCGCACAGCGGCGCGTGCCCGGCGCCGTCAGCCGATAGGCTGCCGGTTCCAAACCTGCCAAAAGCAGCCGTCGCTCCCCGAGCGCCAGGATAATGCCTCAGACCTCCGAATGGAGCCATTTCATTCTAAACGAAATGAAAAAGACGTTCGTGTTCTTATTTTCACTGAACACTGGAAGATGAAAAGAAACAAAGTTGGTTCACACTTTGCAGGAAGCATTTATAAAGGCGTTATAAGCTGTTACTAATGGTTTCATGAATGAAGGATGAATCGTTTACTCCAGCACAACGGATCAATGCCCACCGTACGGACACTGATCTGTTGTGGTCGAGTATGAGAAATGTGAACTCAAACTATAATGGAATTGATTTTTTTCCCAGCAGACAGTCAGTGGAACGAGTAACACGTGTGTTGGATCCATCACCAACGCCGTGATGTCCTCCTGTGTGAGCGCCACACGATCAACACGGGGACACATCTCAACACATCTGTGTAAAGATAGACTAAAGATATTTAATGATGTCATAATTATCCATCGCTGAAGGACATGAGGAAAAGAAGAGGACTCATTCTGATCCCCTAAACGTTTGACTTGAACCACGACACAGCTGCTTCTTTTCCCCAACAAACTGTCACCGTATATCCTTTAAGAACAACCAACTCAAAGCAAAACGTTTCCTGAGCTTAAAGTCACTGTGAGGAATGCTGAACTAAAGGTGAAAAACCAAGTTCAGCCTTAATGGGAAAAACATTTTCAGATATCAATATGACAGAGTGATAATTCACTCAGTATCTCTACAAGAGAAAAAGATGTGTCATCTCTGACAGAAAGGATGACGCCATGCTGCCCCAACTAGTGGTTAGCTACTTGGAGCAGAGTCATAAAGGGAACGGCGTTAACAGCCATTACAAATGTGTCTGCTGCTTCAGCACCACGGACAGCGGCTTGGATTCATCGATACAAAACATATCCGGATTATAATCTGAGGCGCTTCTGAATCGCTCCGCGTTGCGTTTGGTGGAAGCGTCGTCTGTCTGGTCCGGTAAAGGCAAACAGGCAGGCGGACCAGAATGAGAGAGCCCTTAAAGGACCTGCAGGTCCAGTACTAGCACCAGAACCACGGCTCATCGCTGAAGGAAAGTGGTTACAAGACTCTGACTCCAGCTGAATGTATTTTGGCTTTGTTTGCTTGATAGACGAATGCCGCGGCTTACTACAGATACTAATGTTGCTAATTTGTTAGGCGACAGCTTGCTAACACCATAACAACGCCACAAGGCCAACAAATGTCAAATTACTGAGTGACCCACAGCTTGTTATGGAGTTCTTTAATATACAGAATGAGAAAAGGCCATAATATTCATGGGGTGGATTTTATTGAGAGCTTATTTAGCAACAACACATTCTTTCTTGACGTTTAATTGATTCAAGCCAGTGAAAATCACACATCTAACGGCCTTGGCATTATTATTGGCATTGTTAAATCCAGCATTCATTCATGTACAGTTCAGTAGCTGGAGGTCCTGTGAGCTGCTGCCACTTCTTCCCTTCATTATTTCAGCTGAATTCAATCTGCCACTTTCACTCTTGCACCGCCGAGACGGTCTGACTGCTTTTAACACGCAAATAAAACTCTGTTGGAATTGAATCTCAAAGCTTAGAGCCCATGGCCTTTCCTAAAACTGTGTTGTTGATGTTGTCAGTCAGGAAGACAGCCTGTGATTGGTCAGACTCAACCCAAGGCATCATGGGATTGCAACAGATAACAATAACAGGTTTAAACATGAAAACATTGACACATAATTCTGCTTTATCTCTGAAAAGTCTTCAAGACATACATCACCTTTTGAGGCTGAATACAAAAGCTTCTGATCTAGGTATGATCACAACATCATAGCCTCAATAAAAACGCACAACAGTGAGCTTCTGGGGGGAAATAAAACATGTATGCATGGTTTTGTGCTGCAGAAGTAAATACAAAAAATGTGATTTGTGAAGAAATAGAGGTTGTCGATTCTGCTCTACGATCTGTGGTATTTATTTCCCATCATTTCTAGTAATTCATCACACCAGTGCATCATTGATGTGCTCGTGAACATGAACAATTACATGTGACGGTCTGGTGGGCGGCGGCGGCAGAGGCCTGGCGGGCTCGCTGGTAATAAAGTTCTCACCCATGTTGAAACTTGAAGGTGTAAAACACTGATTTATTTGTCACTCTGCTCCACTGCCAACATTTAATAGCTTGTGGGTTAATTGTTTAGGATCCCTGGGAAAGGATCAATCATACGCAGCCGTAATAATGACTTTCTAACGGATCATCGAGGCCGCCTTCCTGCCTGCAGAGTCCACCTTTGTATTCTCGCATCACGGCCAACAACTTTCCACATCCTCCTTGCAGATGAAGGCCGTATCAACTTCAGCAGCTCAGAGCTGCGCAATTAATCAGCAAATCCAACAAGAAATGGCCTCGGAAGTTTAAAGAGCTTGATTGCTCAATTTGAATAGACTTCTAAGCATTGGATGCTGGGAGAATGCAGGAGGGCCGTGTGTGGTCCGTGTGTTATTAATGGTCTGGGGTATTAGTTTGTTATTCATAGCTAGTGAGCCTTGAGGAGTGTGCCGGGTAGAGAGGACAGTGAGTACTGGTGGGAGGCAGGAAATGATCGTGTACAGTAGCAGAGAACATTTGTAAAATCAGCCAACCAAGGACAGCGAGAAACTCTCGGCTCCCTAAAAGATATTCTGAACTCGAGACTATGAGAGTCTTTTCTGTGTGTGAAGGCTTCAGTGAACGGTAAGTCGACCACGGACGAGCAAGTGAAAGGTGTTTTAGAAGCTGTACCTTTCTCCACGAGCAGTTTAACACAGTTAAATACTAGACGTTGCAAAGTTAACCCACAACCCAAAGCTACTGCAAGAGCCTTCCTCTGTGCTTTAGTAGGTGTGTTAGCGCGCCGGCTCCTGAGCCAGAGATGAGCGGCCTCTCCCCACCTTGATT